>NC_056741.1:409536682-409599182 GCF_019279795.1 Protopterus annectens
AATACCTATGCTGATTTATAAAAAATATGATGACTTTACACAGCTTTGTCTTTTACGTTCTCAAAACCTGTTCTTATTTGAGGAGACAGCTCGCATCTTCCCTATAGAAAAAATACACAAACAGCTATCACTGTGGTAGACTGCTCTCTCCAAAGACTTTTGTAACATTTACAATGATGTGCAATTTGTTTTTAATTTTCATTATAATGTGGAGTAACACTTCTAGAGCATAAAAGATGAGTAGAATGTGGCTAACAACAATTTCTAAAAATGCATTTAAATTTGGTGTAATTGATAAAGTACAATAAAATGCTGAGCTCAAGTTCTTTTGCTCCACATACACATTGTGTGGCTTATACTTTACAAAGGCATAGTGTCTGGGAGTCCTATACAGATCCCTCTGAAATGCTACTCTTAACAGCCTAACTTACACAGTCTTAATGGTTAGAACTTATGCATTCGTAAAGGAAATGTATGCACATTATTAATGCATTTTGCAAACGTGAACCCTTTGTCTGTAAAGAATACAGTCACTATCATTTCTGATGGTCACCTTCAAAGCCTGAGCAAGCTTTATATCACTGAACAGTCAACTCTTACTTCACCTGAGAGAAGTATTTTTTTACCTCTTTCCAATGCTTTTTCCTTCAGCATAATGCCACTTGTAACACTCTTCTCTAGGTCCTAAGAATTTTATCTTAAATATCAATATGTCTTTATTATCAAAAAGCAGTATCGTTAAGATGAACATGCTACCAAGAATTCTTTTCCAAATGAACGTACCTTCAGAATTATACCTCAAAAATTTTTTATAGACATGGAAAGAAGTATATCCAGATTTATTTGGTATCCTAAATCCACTAGAATCAAATATGAAAAGCTTATACTTCCTAAATCTAAAGGTGGGTTAGGGTTACCTGATTTTAAATTATACTACAGTATTATCCAGACATATAGACTGTGTCAAATCTTAAATTATGAATCAAACACAAACGTATGGTCCCCCTTATGGTCTAGAATTTAGTATGAACAAATTAGGACACTTGGGTGCAATTCTAGAGCTCTCCTATTCTTAAACTTAAACCAAAACTCTGTTTATGTTAAGAATTTACATCCACTTATTAAACAAATGGTTTTAACTACTCAAAAGCTGTTTTCATCTGTACAATTATTAAATGCCCTCCTTCTACTGCAACCTATACACCTTAATCCTAATTTGCTACTAAATAATAAATTGATAAACTTGCAGGAGTATCCCTTAATAAGAAATATTACAGTATGGGAAATTTATAAATGGAAGGAATGTGATATTACACAATTATGAGAGCAATTAAATCTCCCAAAGAAATACGTAATTATTATGAACTCACTCAAATACCTTGTAAACACTAAATTTCATACTGAAAATTTTGATAAACAAGATACTAGTTTGTCCCAGTTAATTCTAAAAAATTTAGCTACCAAGAGGAAAACAATCTCTAGAGTCTATAATCTTATAAATGATATAAAACATCAGAATTGTACTTTATTCTCCTCATACTGGCAGAAGAAAAACCCACAAATTACCGAACAAAATTAAAAAGATGCCATCGAAAACACACTCAAATTCAGCCCGTTCAAAAAGTTATTTTACAACCAACTTATGATTAACAATAATGCATACTTTACACCTCAAAAAATTAGTAAATCTAATAACAAATACTCACCTGAATGTCCTCACTGCAAGAAACAACCAGCAGACATTCTACATGTTATGTGGAATGTAATAAAGTTAATAACTTATGGTGTTCACTGAGGGCAAGACTAGAGAAAATGGGTTACCAAAAAAGTACTTTATCCTGGGAAACAGTTATACTGCACATAAATATGAATAATCTTCCCAGAGTCTTACAGCATGTCCTCACCACCATATGTTCTCTAGTCAAATTCTATATTACAAAGAATTGAACTACTGCAACCCCACTCACATGGGAAGGTTTTAGAAATATAGCAATCAAATACATTGCCTCACACAAGCTGCTATATGTTACTAAGAAACGTTAACTATTACCATTTCATTCTCAAGAGGTAAAAATATTAAATCAAAAAGTAAAATATGCAATATATGCAAGACAATCAGTAAGGAAATACTTAGAACATGTTTAACATTGTCATTTTATAAATATTTGCATAGATAAGTTGATTAAAAAAACACATACCCTATATAAAGAGGTTTTAGTTTGACTTTCACTAGTATATGTAATAAACAACTAATGGTACTGTTTTATTCTTCTTATCACTGCAGAATATGTGGTTAGTACAAAAACTGGATTTTTGAAGTGACTTCTTTGTACATATTGTATATAGAATGTTATGTTTTGTTGTACATTGTATGTGTATCTTATTGTATAATGTCTTATATGTTGTAACCCAAAAACTGCAATGAAGAAATTTTTGAAAAAAAAAAAATAATAATTTTATCTTGGACTTTTTTCATTCTAAGGGATACTGTGTTTCCATTCTTACTTGGTTAAACTTTTCAGCCAATCTTCCAGGAAAATAATTGCATCTTTAGCTGTACAGTTCACACCTACTGCACTCTGTTCCTTAAAAATCAAACATTTCTACATTTGAGGATTCTCCCTTTTTAAATTGCTTCCCATTTTTAAATACATTTTCTAGCAATCCCTTGCCTCTAAACATTCCCATAAAAATGCCTGCTGTATGAGAGGTGCATCCCTTGCAGGTTCTAGCTCCACCCCTTTAACCATATCTCTCAATTGTACAGATTTTCACAGAATGTCCAGATTTTTGCCTCATATTCTTTGTTCATTTTACAGAAAATTGTGGTTTTCTGGCAAATTAGTGACAAATCATTAAAGACTGAAGTTAGAAAATAGTGACAGACATGTGAGTTTCAGACTACAGAGAAAAATGTTGGCAAAGAAGAAGTGGGATTGTCAGAGAGATGAAGAAAGTAGACAGGAGTATAAGGAGATGAGGTGCATGGCAAAGAGAGAGGTGGCAAAGGCTAAGGATAAGGCATATGAAGAGTTGTATGAAAGGGTGGACACTAAGGAGGGAGAAAAGGACCTGTACCGATTGGCTAGACAGAGGGACCGAGCTAGGAAAGATGTGCAGCAGGTAAAGGTGATAAAGGATAATGAGGGAAACGTACTCACACGTGAGGAGAGTGGGTTGAGGAGATGGAAAGAGTACTTTGAGGGGTTGATGAATGAAGAGAATGAGAGGGAGAGAAGGTTGGATGATGTGGGGATAGTTAATCATGAAGTGCAATGGATTAGCAAGGAGGAAGTAAGGATAGCTATGAAGAGGATGAAGAACGGAAAGGCTGTTGGTCCAGTTGACATACCTGTGGAAGCATGGTGGTGTTTAGGTGTAATGGCAGTGGAGTTTTTAACCAGATTGTTTAATAAAATATTGGAAAGTGAGAGGATGCCTGAGGAATGGAGAAAAAAGTGTTTTGGTACCAATTTGTAAGAATAAGGGTCATGTGCAGAACTGTAGTAACTACAGAGGGATTAAATTGATTAGTCACAGCACGAAGTTATGGGAAGGAGTAGTGGAAGCTAAGTTAAGAAGGGATGTGATGATTAGTGATCAGTAGTATGGTTTCATGCCAGGAAAGAGCACTACAGATGCGATGTTTGCTCTGAGATTGTTGATGGAGAGACAGAGAAGGTCAGAAGGAGTTGCATTGTGTTTTTGTAGACTTAGAGAAAGCATATGACAGGGTGCCTAGAGAGGAGTTGTGGTATTGTATGAGGAAGTCGGGAGTGTCAGAGAAGTATGTAAGAGCGGTACAGGATATGTATGAGGGTAGTGTGACAGTGGTGAAGTCTGCAGTGGGAGTGACAGATGCCTTTAAGGTGGAGGTGGAATTACATCAAGGATCAGCTCTGAGCCCTTTCTTATTTGCAATGGTGATGGACAGGTTGACAGACGAGATCAGACAGGAGTCCCCATGGTCTATGATGTTTTCAGATGACATTGTGATCTGTCGTGAGAGTAGGGAACAGGTGGAGGAGACCCCGGAGAGTTGGAGATATGCTCTAGAGAGAAGAGGAATGAATGTCAGCAGGACTAAGACAGAATATATGTGTGTGAATGAGAGGGAGGATAGAGGAATGGTGAGGAAGCAAGAAGTAGAGGTGGTGAAGGTGGATGAGTTTAAATACTTGGGATCAATAGTTCAGAGTAATGGTGAGTGTGGAAGAGAGGTGAAGAAGAGAGTACAGGCAGGATGGAGTGGGTGGAGAAGAGTGTCAAGATTGATTTGTGACAGACAAGAGTGAAAGGGAAGGTCTAAAAGAGGGTAGTGAGACCAGCTATGTTATATGGGATGGAGACAGTGGCATTGACAAAAAGGCAGGTGTTAGAGCTAGATGTGGCAGAGTTAAAGGTGTTAAGATTTGCACTGGGTGTGAAGAGGGTGGACAGGATTAGGAATAAGTATATTAGAGGGTCAGCCCAGGTTGGAAGGTTTGGAGACAAAGCCAGAGAGGCAAGATTACGTTGGTTTGGACATGTGCTGAGGAGGGCTGCTGAGTATATTGGGAAAAAGATGCTAAGGATGAAGCTACCAGGTAACAGGAAAAGAGGAAGGCCTATGATAAGGTTTATGGATGTGGAGAGAGAGGATATGCAGGTGGTTGGTGTGACAGACCAAGATGCAGAGGACAGGAAGAAATGGAAACAGATGATCTGCTGTGGCGACCCCTAATGGGAACAGCTGAAAGAAGATGATGATGATGTGAGTTTCTGACTTCATACCATTCAAAAAATTCATGCTGATGTAAAACCTGTTATTCTATCAACTTTCTAAGTTTGCAAGAGCAATATTTAAAATTTGTCCCTATTTTTGGGCCTTTGTCCCACTTTTGTTTATGGCTTTGTCCAGATTTCTTGCTCTAAGAGATTGAGAGGTTTGCCTGTAGCATGTTTATGTACCAAGGGGGGTTAAGAACTACCTGTAGAGGTATGTGATGTGTATCCCTTGCAGGTTGTAACTCCATCCCTCTAACACATCTATACACCCAGTGGGATTGACAGCTACCTGCACAGGAATTTCATCTGATTTATTTTAAGTTATTTTTTTCCATTGGCAAAGGTGTATTTTCACAGGTATTACCATTACAGTGAGACGTCTGTGGTCAGTACTCTTTACTTGCTTGCATCAATGATCACTTCTGTCTGTTTGCTCTGCCTTTTTCTTAGGCCACTGTCCTCCTCCCCAAAGCAGGGGTTATTCATCTTGACCAACAAGGCTGGGAGGGCACCATTGGAAGGAGACCATAGGATCATCAATGCTGCCTGTCATGATGGCAACTGGTTGGAGTGTAAGCCCCCCCACCATTGTGCATGGCACATCACCTAAGCCCCCCAGTGTGCATGGTACATCACCAAATGGGTTGTGTAATAGGCACTGTTAAATGTGCTCCACCTGCATGGTGACATATCTTTCATATAGTTTAACCCATATTGAGCTAGACACAATCCCAGTCTCCTTTGGAAATTGCAACTCCAGGTACACTCCATGTATGCTCCCACACATTCCCCACATGAGTGGTGATCAAGCTTATACCTCATAATTACTCTATCTCAGTATCACTCCCTCCAGGGGTCAAGCTGCTGAGCAAACCCAGTCATATTGTTTGTGATCAGGACTTCATCTGTTTGTGCCACAGAGGTGAATGCTTGTTCCCAGTTGCTAATAAAACCTTTTACTTTGTTCAATATCTTTCCAGAGCTTTTTGACACTCCTTATCAGTCCAATCACCCCTTTCAGTTAAATTCCACCTTTCTTTTTGTCTGTTGCCTTCCATGACCCATATTTCAAATATCCTTAAGCACTGTCCCTTTCTTAGCTCTTCTTACCTTTCTTTCCTTCAGTAATGGGATCCTCCATTTCACCCTTAAGCCGCAGATTGAGATTCATGTCTTCCTGTGGTCCCAGAACTATCTATGACAGCATCTAGCCATATTTAAATCACTGAATACCTTATGGGTGAAATTCCCTAGACATGTGTTCCCACATCTTCAATATTCTGTTTTTATGGAGTAAGTCCCTAATCATCCTGATACCTGCCTTTCTATGTGGTTACGTGCATACATACAAATATTTCAAGCATGGGCAATAATGCTTTTCTAGCCTACCAATATACCAAAACAGTTGCCCCCATGATAAGTGTCCAGGCTGTTCTTAAAATATCTAAACTACTGCTTGCTTTAATGTACTTTGGTAGCCTGTTCCATTAACCAGCTGCTCTCTCAGAGAACCAGTTAGGACACTTCTCATTCCGAATGAATCTTCTACATTGGCTATCTGCTGATTTTCTACTACTTTTTGATAACCCCAAACATTCCCAGAGGTAGTTGTCTCAAAATGCTGTATATAACTAAATAAGGACTATTCTTAAATGTCTATATAAGACACTAGACATGTTCATATATTTCAGTCTTTCATAATAACTTAAATGTTCACATCTATGGATGCCCCGGCATATTTTTGCTGTACTCTTTTCAGTTTACTCATGCTTATTTTCTTATACAGTTTGCATACTCAAGTTTGGGTCTAATATAACTAACAATGACTTCATCATGTCTTATTTCCTAGAGTTTATAAATCATTTTCTACAACCTACAGTTCTATAACTATCATTAATGGATTGGATGATATGATTAGAAATACATAAAGCTGGAGCCACCCTTATACCCAGGTCCTTAAATGAATCATCATATTATTTAAAGATCAACATACAGTTGTCTGTGAATATTAAAAACTGGTCCCACCTACCTACCCACCCATCCACTTTAAACACCTCACTAACTCCTTGGACTAAAACTCCTCTCACTGATAGAGGTAAGTTTGGAAAACTTGAACAAACTTGAATGAACCTTTCTTGGCATAACTTTCATAGATAGGTGTCCATTCGTGATACTTTTTGGAGGATCTTACAGGCAACCTTAATCCAATTTACATAGGATTACCCCACCCCTGTTTTTTGTAATGTGCAAAAAAAGGAAATCTCACATCGCCAATAAAAAAAGCTTTTTTTATATAAAAAAGACCACTCCTCACACTGGGTGACTTATCTCTAACTAACTTCTCAAAAAGTAACCTAATATCCACTAAGTTTCATCCATAGGTCCACCTTTAATAACGACATGTTAGTTGCCCTCACTTATGGACATGATGAGCCTCTCAAAATGATAAGCACAAGTCTATATGAGATCATCGAAACGGCAGAATTTTGAATGCCGTAATGTTGAACTGCAAAACCAGAACTCTAACAATATCGAAACCTCAAAACAGCAAATTTTTTCCCAGGGAAAAAATTTGCTATTCCGAGAAACACACACACACACTACAAGCACACTTAAAAGCAGCAATCCACACACATACATTTAAAAGTTACATCTAACCCTGCACTACACTGCAGATACACTACTATCTATCCACTTACCTTAACCCAGACCATAACCCTAAGGTCCGTCACTATCACACACTCATCTCACCCGCGCCCTAACCCTAACTCACTTAACCCGCCCCAACCCAAAATTCTCACTATCGCACACTCACCTCACCTGTGCCCTTACCCTAACTCACTTAACTCACTCCTAACCCCAAATTCTCACTATCGCACACTCACCCAACCCTCGTTCTAACCCGAACATCCACACAATCACACAATTACCTTAACTTTCCACTGCATCACTGAAAACAGCGAAGCCACAACAACAGCCAACCAAATTCTTTCCCTAGGAAAGAATTCGGTTTTGTGCAGCTTCCCTGTTTTCAACGTTCGCGATATTGTGTTCGATATTAGATCATTGGAAATTCTTTCATTCATTAGCACAAATCTTCAATAAAATCTAACTGTCTCTCTCCAGATGAAATAAACAGACCTATCATTACCTGGGTCCCTGTTTTCATGGTCCATTGTAGGCAGTAAAATTAATCTTGTCTTAGTAAAGATGGAAATTATTTCCCCCTACCTTTGTTCTATTTGTCTTGTTGAGGAACTCTTTGGCAGACTCCAATATCTGACCCAGTCAAACTTATCACATATCTCATCTTCTTCTGATGATGTTTCCATCTTTGTAGAGCGCAAATCTTCCTTCAACTCCTATAAGTCTATTTATCTAGCCAACTCATTTGCTCTTGTATGTTTTTAGGTTTCTCCCAATGTCCCCTACTACTGTTCTTTTAGGTCTTCATAGCTATCTCCTTGATTTTGTAACTTGTTGCAGTGCTATACTCCTGTTACCATTGCTTCATTAAAGTTTTAAAGCCCAATGATCTGCATTTCCATTTTCTCCATCACTCCCCACATGGGGACCCTCGCAATCTTTTTTTTTTATTTTATTTACCCAAAGCCCTTCTGCTTCATGATTACCTTTTTTTTACCTCTAAAGTTTCCATATCCAAATTTTCTGTCCCATATCTTTCTCTGCTTTTCAGTTTAATAACCTCATTTTCTGACTCTGCTGCATAAATCATGTCCCATCTTTTGTTGCAATCCTCTAAACTTTTTCCCTAACAATAGAACCTCCGACTCATCCTGTTTCCTCCAGACCTCCTATTTCCTCATCAGGATTCTTCTTCAAAATTCCCTGGTAGCGTCCTGAAGGACTGACTCATCTGCTATACCTGACCTATTATTATTCTTTGCATAGCTACAACATCTCAGGTACTAACTGATTTTTATCACACTGATCACTGCTGCGGTAGCCTTAGCTATATGAGTTATATCCTAACAAGGATATAACAGCCATTCAACTTCCAAATCTTCAGGGCACCTTCCACCTGCCGAAATTGTCAGGCAGCTTGAGCTGAGCTGAGCTGACTAAAAGACAGTTTGGGTGTGAAACCTTTTAGGGCTTTACTTTTGCTGAAGAGTAGAATCTTCTGAGACTTTTGAGTATTGATGGTCAGCTTGTGTTTTCCTTTGTTGGGCAGATAAGTTACCTTTGGGGAAAAACTTCCATTTTCTTTATTTTGGTGATTTTCTTCAGGAAAGTTATTTTAAAGCTAGGAGTGCTGTGTTTTAATGGACTGTCTCAAGACAGTAACTTACTTTTGAACAGAGAGCTCCTTTTTTCTGTCAGTTTAAAAGTGGTGTAAAGTAAATTAAAACATTTTTTTTTGTGGAGAAATTATGTTTATTTTACTTTTGTGGGTCTGACATATTCTGAAATCCTTTTTACTGTTTTTCTGTCAAAAAATTAACTTTTATGGACTGGTAGTATTTGCTGGCAATTGCTGTTTGTGAGGAAAAATCTGCTTTAAGTAACTTAGTTTCTTCTGTTGCACAGGACACTACTCATTGTTTGTAGAATGTGTATAAATCTGTTGATGCTTATTCCAAAGCTATGGTCACTGGTACTGTTTTGAGGAGTTTTGCATGGCTGCATTCTCAGAACCTCCCAGATGGTATTAAAATGAGATTCGGATAGAGATTTAATGTTTGTCCCTACTACTGCACACAAATTGTGATAAAAGAGGCAATCTGATCCAGGGAATCTATACAGTTTTTCAGTCCTCCTTTTCCAAATTTTCCAAGGGATTTTCTGTCTCTTCATCCAGTTTTGGCAAAAAGACAGAGTAAACAGTCTCAACAACATACAGGTAAACAGGCATTTAAGAAGAAATGGCAAGTAGGCTCCAAAAAGAAGTCTCAGACCTCCCATGTAGGGCAGTCCAACAAATCTGAATGACTTTTCAAGAGACCTTGTGACCCCTGCCTCTCTGACCCCTTTTTTCTTTTAGAAGGTCTGAATCTCTGTTTTTGTCTGTGGCAATAGATAGTTTCAGGCAAATGAAAATCATTCATCAAGGTTGTAGATTGCAGTGGGAAGAAATTCCTCCTTTCCATGGTGTCATTCCTCATCCTCCAGATCAGACTCTTTTTTTTCCACCTGGTTCTTCATCTCATGCTGTCCTGGGGGTGGTGGTGGTGGTGATTGAACCAGTTGCACCTTCCTAGGCCAGAAGGGGTTTTATTCAAGGATGTTTTACTCACTTCCTTATGTCTACCAATTTCTCTCCCCTGGCTTTCTCTCAAAATATACCATAAGCCTGCTTTTCTCTCACTTCATATTGCAATTTCTGTTTGTATTATACTAATTTACCTTTCATTTTTATATAAACTAGGTAAAATTATTCTAAATATTAAATCATTGTCATATAATGTATATCTGTGCTTAACCAATGTTTTCATATTTTGTCTAATTTTCTATAATTATTTAAACTGTATTTGTTTTCGAATTGTTTTTAAAGATTTTAAAATTATTGTTCTTAAAATGTTTTGTGATACTTTGAAGCTTTTCTCCCTGGGGCTCCATTGAAAATGGGTTCCTACACAGTTAGACTTTCCTGGTAATAAAATGTCAATAAATAAGATAATAAATAAATGTGCCAAAGAAAGAAAATTCTTGGATACCAGTTCTGGATCTTTCTTTCAAAAAACAGTCTCTGATAGTGTCCAGACTCAAAATTATGTTTCTTCACAACATGTTGCCTTTTCTTCTTCTTTCAAGATTTTTTGGAAACACTAGATTTAAAAGAAATTTAATCATCACATCCTTATTCAGCCGGACTTCAGATGTTTATTTCTTACAGTTTTATGTGTCTTGATCACATTATCAGTTCTCTGCCTTACCCTTTGGACAATCTTTTGCTCCAAGAGTGTTTAATCATCTTTGGAACCCAGGACCTGTTCAAGTGCTTAGTGACAATACCACAGTCAAGTGGTACATCAACAAGCAAAGAGGAATCAGGTCATACCTCCTTTGCAGACTAGCCATGTTAGCTTGTGATATAGCTTCACAGCACAGTCTCACTCTACAGGCATCCTACATTCTGTCAGAGCAAAACTGTGTGGCAGGCAAGCATAGCAGGACAAGGGCAGACCCTCACAAATGGAAACAAGATTAGGGGTATACAGAGATTTGATCCAACTGTGGGGAGTTCAAGTAGACCTATTTGCCTCCCCTTTGAAAAATCATCTTGCAAGATTCTGATACAGGAATGTCTGGGGGATAGATGCCTTTTCTTTTCCTAGAACAGGAATGTTCCTGTATGCTTTTCTACCCTTTTCACTGATATGCAGGGTACCACTGAAGGTTCAGAAAGAATTCCCCAAAGATCATTGTGGTGAATCCCTTCTGGCAAAGGTAACAATGGTTCTTTCTTTTGGAAATCGTGAAGGGAAATTACCACGAGCTTCCTCACAGACTGGATCTACTCACCCAAGAACAGGGGTGTTTGGTACATCCTGACATTAATCAACTTCAGTTGACTGTCTGGGTAATGGGGTCTTATTTCTTTTTAGGCATCTGTTTACTGAGGATATGCAGCAGGTACTAATAAATGCAACAAAGCCTGATACTAGAAAATCATATATTAGCAAATGCAATGGGTTTTCTAATTGGTGCCAACAACATAACCAGCACCCATTCAGACCTAGTTCTCTAATTTTACAATGTTGTGTGAGTTACTATCCTATGGCCTCTCTTATTTCTCCATCAGGGTTTATTTTTCATCCATTTTAACATGATTGCCCATGGATCATCCACTTTCAATTGAGGTTCTTAACATGAAAACCATTTTTATTGATTGCTTTGACTTCTGCAAGAAGGGTATCTGAGTTGCAAATTCTTATGGTAAATCAGCTCTATCTCCTTTTCCATAGGGACAGGGTTTCTTTGAGAACTAATCCTTCTTTTATGTTTGAAGAGGTAGCTGAGTTTACTTTAAACTAAACTCTCCATCTGCCGTTTTCTTTCCTGAACCTAAAAATGAGGAAGAAAGTGTACTCCATAACTTGGATGTCCACAGACAACTCAGGCACTTTCTTGACAGAACTAAATCTTTCCAATTTTTGGATCAACTGTTCATTTTCTGTAAAGTTAAAAATAAGGGACAGCCTTCTTCAAAACAGATTTATTTTCAAATGGTTGTCCAAGGCTATCACCTTTTGTTATATTCACCATAACAAAAAATTCCAGGCAGGGTCATGGCCCACTCTACCAGGGCCTTGGCTTCAGCTATGGCTTTTTGGAAACGGTTGGATTCTAGAAGTATTCTGGAAGCTGCTACTTGGTCCTCTGTACAATGTACTATGAGCTTGATTCCTTCTCTAGCTCCAGATCAGGCTTTGCTAGAACCATTCTCCATGGGCTCTTGGACTGTTCTCCTTCCACCTCCCAAATGCAGTTAGCTAAGGTGATCTACTCATATAGCAGAGGCTAGTGCAGCAGTGATGAAAATGATGAACATAATACAGTTATATAAGTAAACTTACCATAAAAGTAGATGTTCAAATGACTACTGCTACAGTAGCCACTCTCTCCCTACACCCCCCCCTTGTTTTTTTGGGTGTGTTTTTTATGCCAGGGTGTGGAAATTGATTTTTTGTTGTTCCTAGAGTTGTCCTTTCAGAGCTCAGCCTCCCTCTCTCTGATAGCAGGAAAGCCCTGAAAGGCTTTGCATCTAAACATGTCTTTTAGTCAGATCAGCTCAAGCTACCTGACAGTTTGGGTGTGTAAAGGTGCCCTGAAGCTTTCAAAGCTGGCTGGATGATATATCCTTGGCAGGATATAACCCAATATATCTAAGGCTACAACTGCAGTGATCATTTTAACATCTACTACTATGGTAAATTTACTTACACAGCTATACGTTCTCTAGTTTTGTTCTTCTGCATCCATTAATTTATTTTTACTTTATAATAAGTTAAAGACATATATAACAAAAGACCATCTGTAATCACTCATGGGAGGAATGGATTATCTCTCTGACACAACAGCAAGAGTCAAAATTACAGATCTTACAACCAAGAAAAATAACCTGAGATTCAATTAAATAATTACATTTTGAAACTCACTAGCACCATTAATGCCCTACATCTTTCACTGTGAGGGCTGTACCTCCATCTGTGCTACTTAACACTGAAACTGATGTACCTCGCAGAAGGAAGAATATTCTGAAGTACCACAAATACCTCTATACCTCTATAGTAGTTGAGATTTAATTCAAGCAAAGCTGGTCAGAAAAGACGAGTATATATCATGTGATGCTGATGTATACTCACTGTCTGAGCCAGGTAAACAGGAAAAGAATCAGTGGCACTATTCAGGAATTAGGACTGATGAGTAACAATGGAAACTTGATTACAGCCTCTTGGATGTTTACTGATGGTTGCTAGCTTTATCTGTGCATCTCTCAATTTAGCTGTGCTCTTACTGAAAGGCTCTGGTTGGTTTGTGTGATTACACTGATGCAGGCCCTGCTGATATTTATATCCTGATCCTGTATTAGTAAATTAGTATTTTCTTTTACTTCCTGATACCAGTATGGATAATGCACAGACCAGGTTTTCAAACCTTGTGTTCCACAGCCGGTGATACCTGGTGTTTTCCAAGCTGCAGTATTGCACCAAAGTGGCTCGTCCATTCCAGAGGTGGTTTATATGCTCTAGAATCCTCTATACTAGTAATGTTGCTTATACCATCAACGTCAACTTGTGAGCACTAGCTTTCAAAATTTTAGAAGCATCACAAAAAAATGAATAGTTTGTCATTTTTGCTGGTATTGTTTTGACATTTACTGTACTGGATTTAGTTAGTGATCAGTAGCATTTGTACACATTTAGTTTGATGATTTAATATTTCATGTGAGAATATGTACCCATAACTTTATATTATTAAATTTGTACAGTTCTACATTATGGGTAATATCTGTAATCCTAAAACTGTGCCTGAGTCAGATTGGCATTGTTTGTCCTCATAACTGGGGCTGTTTCCAAAGCTTTAATTATCCCAACAGTAATGCCTCAGTTGTAGTAGGGTCTTGCTTGGAAAAGTTTTATTTCTGGAGACCACTAAGGTATTTGAGCTCTGAATGACAGGTGACGTGGTGGGAACGTGACAGATACGAAGGTGCTTACTATAAAATTCAGACAAATTAGTTAAAGCTTGGGTCTTATTCTGTCAGTGACTTGTTTTAAATTGCATTAGTATATGAATCTCACTTGGATATCTTTTCATTTGCAGCGATTCCATAACCACTGAAATAAAAGAAACCTTACTCTGCGAGGAAGAAAGTGTTTTGGAGATCATATTTAGCGGTGCTTCAGTCAGAAGAATGCTACGTTTTATGTTGGCAATATTTTTCTTCATATTTATTTTTATGCTTTTGCAGTGACTCAGTTAGGGTTACCACCTTTTGAAAAGAACAAAGTGAGACATATTTATGGAAAATTAAGACCTTGCATGACAAGCCTTACCCATACCACTCAGCATGTTACTCAGGAAATCTGGACAAAGTCAAAAATAATAGGAGAACAAAGGTCTGAAATCAGGGACAGATTGTACGTAGTTATTGCTTTTATAAACTTAGAAAGTTGCTTGAATAACAGGTTTTGTATTGTCATGCATTTTATGAAGGATATAAAGTCTGAAACTCAAATGCCTGTCATTACTTAATGACTTAAGTTCTCAGTGATTTGCCAAAAAGCCACAAAGTGTATTGAGAAGAAGAACAAAAGTATGAGGCAAAAATCTGGACATTTGAAAAATCTAGACAGTTGAGAGGTATAGCAATACCTTCAACCAATGGAAATTACTGGACTTCATTTTTTTGTTTGCAAAATAAATGCTTATTCTTGCAGAATTTGAGTTTGTTCTGTTTCATCAATGTAGCTTCGGTACCACCAATGAGCGTAACACTTCCAGTAGACACTGCTTAGAGTCTTTTAATCCAAAAGTTTAATCCACATAACGCCAAGACATACACTACAAACAGATGAAGACAAAAACACAATAAACGAATCTCATAGCACCAAAAACAAGCAAGACGCCAAATGCAGTTTAGCGCTTTCAACCATAAAATACTGGTCTTCCTCAGAACTGCAAATGAAAACAATCTACCCGTTTATAAAAACTTGTTGGCGCCAAAAATTGTATCTCTCCTTAAAGGCACATCAACAAAACACACACATAAAATACGATAATATATAGTGTGGTATATAATAATACCTGCTTGTTTTGCACTCAAAAACATGAATATATTGAGATTAAAATCACCCATATTGTTACACAATAAAAAATAATCATATCAAGGTTACATATGCACAATATTAATATAAAATAACATTAATAAAAAATATTACACAGACAGTAATAAATATAAATTGATGTAGTCATAATAAATGAAAATAATAAATATAATATATGAAAGTTAAGTTATTTCAACAAAATAAAATTAAATTTAATTTTTGTTTCTTAATAATAATATGCTGGATAAATTAACAACCATTCGACGTTACAAACTAAACTATGTTAAAATCAATATTAAAATTGATAAGGTTATAGCTAATGTTAGTTGTCAATATATGATATTTACAATGTGTTCTATTAGATCGTGTGGCAAACAGAAGATATATGTGTATATGCATAATATTTAAAATATATACATAATCTAATCGTAAAACATATGTGGTAAATTGTATAAATAATAGAATATATGGAAACCTTTTCTAAAAAGTATGTTGAGTGACAATTGACTAATAAATAAATCCTACAAAATTGATATAAATTGAACGACATATTTGATCCATATTATCTGTTAGCAAAAACCCATTTGTTCAAGCCTCATAGTATTTATCAAAAAACAAGTATATAAGCTATAATAATAAACTTTTGGTAGATATACTGTCATTCAGTCCAGGT
The DNA here is from genome assembly GCF_019279795.1 of Protopterus annectens. Lineage (NCBI taxonomy): Eukaryota > Metazoa > Chordata > Ceratodontiformes > Protopteridae > Protopterus > Protopterus annectens. Next base: position 409,552,418 of record NC_056741.1, read on the forward strand.
GGACTGGTGGCATCTAAATACAATTGCCACCAAGCCTCCCTAAATGCAAGCAATCCTTTAATATCACCTCCCCTAGGATTGCTGATAATTTCTTCCAGTATTGCAAATTTGAATGTGTGTTCTACACCTAATAAATGAACGTGTCTATACAAAGCGTTAGTTGAGTCCTTCACCCTAATACTATATAAATGATTATAAATACACTTTTTTAGACTACGTTCAGTCCTCCCCACATAAAATGCCTCACAGGTGTCACATTTCACTAGATATATAACTTGTTTAGTATTGCAATTTCCTTTTTTACATGTGATCAAACTTTTGTGTCCATTATCAAGTAACATTTTGTTGTCACAATACATAAATTTGCAATAGTTGCAGAAACCACACTTTCTGCTACGTGTATTACAACCATACTTCCTACTATCTTCTGTGTGATACTCTAATAACTTTTTCATATTATACCCCATCCTATATACAAATTTAGGTTTAGTACCCAAAATATTGACTAAATACTGGTCACTACTTATCAAATACCAAAACTTAAAAATAATTTGTTTGATTTTATCAGTCCCAACATTGTATGGTATAATACAAGCCCTTAAATAACTAGGTCCCACTCCAGTGTTGTTCAAATTAGGAACAATTTGAATGTCTCCTGAACCCAGAAGTGGTTTATACCTGGTACCCCACTGTTCTAATATGTATGTCACAATCTCTTCCATCATACATTCAGGATACCCTCGTTGTAAAAAATACCTTTTGATTTGTATTAATTCTTTTTCCATGTCTATTAACTCAGAAACCATTCTTGCGGCTCTAATACATTGTCCTTTAAAGACATTGTATTTAACCTTAGGGGGATGACAACTGGTGTAATCCAAATAATTATTGGAAAAAGTAGTTTTCCTGTAAATTCTGGAACTCACCTTCCCATCTTTGTGTGTTACCAGGGTATCTAAGTATGGTAAACCAGTTGTATCTATGGCATGCGTAAACTTCAAGTAATCGCTACTGTTATTGATGAAATCTATAAAAGCTTGCAGATCTTCCTCACTTCCTTGCCACAACATATACAAATCATCCAAAAATCTGGAGTAGTAAATGACCTTAGAAAAATATGGGCTCTTAAATAAAACCTCATCCTCCCAGTTAAGCATAACTAGATTGGCATAGATGGGGCGCAAGCCGCCCCCATCGCCTATAGTCTGCCTAAATAACTCACCTTCAAAAAAAATGAAGTTATTATCTAAGACCAGTGACATCATTTCAGTTAAAAGACAAATAGTGTCCCATTCTAAGTCTGTGTGCCTTCTCAAACTATTGGAGAAAGCCTCTAGACCCTCTTCTTTAGGAATACATGAGAACAAATCAATCACATCTTTAGTGATTATATATTTAGGTGTAGTGTTCTCAATGTTAGAAACTGGATACATAGAAAGGAAACACCACGAATCCTTGACCATGTGTGGAATAAGGGTATAAATATTTTTCAATATTGTATCTATTAACTTCCCCATCTTAAAAGACTTGAGTAACTACCCGAAACTATGGGTCTCAGGGGAGGGTCATTTGTATCTTTGTGGGTCCTAGGAATCCCTACCATTGTAGCTAACTTAGGATGTTCAACTTTGATAAAGTTGCATATCTCGTTGGTAATTCTCCCATCAAGTAAATACTCTTCAATATAAGAATCAATCCTACGATAAGCAATGTGTAGTTCATTCCTGGAAATTGTTTCATAATTCTCTGTGTTATGTAAAATATCATAAATTTTTTGTATATATGTCATGTTATCATATATAGCAATGCCCCCCCCCCCTTTATCGGGCTTCATAATTCTTATAGAATTATTACCTCTCATAGATTGAAGTAGTCCTATCTCTTCCGATGTCAAATTATTAAACTCTTTCACCTTCTTAAGTTGATTATACTCGCTATAAATCTCTCTAGTGACAACCTTATCAAAGGTGTCAATGATGGGGTGATTTGGAGGTGTAAACTTACTCCTGATAGACAAATTAGAACCTATTGTAACATCACTATCAATTCTGTCAACTTTCTTAATATTTTTTTCTTTAAAAAAGACTTCTAAGTTAATTTTCCTGATGTATTTTTTAAAATCTATCAATACGTCGGTTAATGAAAATTTTGGATTGGGTATGAATTTCAACCCCTTCTCAAATAGACTAAAATGTACTTTGTTTATCTGCAAGTCTGTGTAATTGCAAATATTGAAGTGTCGATAAGAAAAAACTTTCCCTTTGACTACAATGTCATTACCATCCTCATTCATGTTTACATCATGATTACTGTCCCCTAGATGGGTAATGTATGTAGCTGCTGTATTCGCTACATTCAAATTACTGGTTAATATCGGTATTGGGGTGGACCCACCTTCTGATTCCCTCTGACAAATGTCCTTTGACCCTTTCTCTGATATGGGGGATAGTTGTCCCTCAAGTGTGTCCAAAAATCCCGTTGATTATAATTATCTTGATTTTCAACATAATCTGTGTGGGCATCATCTCCCATCATTACCTCTTGATCATAGTTACTACCCCCTTTATGTTGACCACCAACATAATTCCGTTTTCTCGGCCACACATAAGCTGTTTGTTGATGGTATTGTTCTCTATCTCTCTTTATTTTGTTATATTTCCTCTTGCATAAGGTGGATGCCTATTTACCAGCTTCAGAGTATTGCTTATTATATAGTTTTTCCCAATCTTTGAACAGTAAGTCATTTACTATCTGAGTATTTAAAACTTCCACTTCATGAATAAACTTGCTTAATCTCTCATCATGATATTTCATTAATAAACTAATATAATTGAAGCCACATACATCAAAAATAACTGTTAAATTCTTTGATGCCCATGTCGGTCAAATCTATACCCAAAGGTAACTTAAAAAATCTTAACCCTTTAGGGACGACCTTATCATCTAAACATTTCTGTAAATACAAGTTGTCCACCTTGAGTCCATTAATAGTTTTCAGTTTCTTCCTTAATGAATAAATCATTGTTTTCAAACTGACAGTCTCATTCTTATTACTTCCATCTTGTGTATGAACAACTTTATCCGACCCTTCAACACTGTCAACAAAAAAGTCAAAAGAAAGAAATTTGTTGAATAAGTCAGAGCTATCCGTCCTGGCATTGGGACCGACCACAGAATGCAAAGGTTGTTTGTGCTTGTGAAAACAATTCTCTGTATTTTCTACTTTATTGGCAGTAACAGTTGAATATGTTCTAGTAGGTAGCATTCTTTTGGGTTTGGTACCTGTCCTCTTAGCTTCAAGGTCATAGTCATATAAAGAGAAATCAAACGTGATATCAGAAATATTGATATTACTGCTAGATAACGGTGCAGTAATATCCAATCTTTGTTGGTGACTGTTATGCCTTGATCTTTGACCATTTGGTATTTCAAGACTTTCACTAGACTGCTCACCAACATGGCCAGAAAGTATGTCATTACAGTCATTATGATTGTTCCGATCATTATCATTGTTCATACATGTAGGAGTGCCTTGCCCTTTTTTAATCGGATTGAGCAAACCTGAACCAGGAACTGAATGACATGGTAAACAAGGTTTAAAACTAACTGAATTGCCCGTATGGTCATTGTTGTTGTTTTGTGGTAACTGCAAAACAAGCTGGCTGGGTTCTATTACCCCCGATAAAAGTCTAGTAACAAGTGCGGTCAAATGTTTAACCTCACCTCTTAATTCACAAAATTCGGAATGAAACCCTTCCAAATTCCGTTTGCTGTCCGGTGCTGTATCTGTTTGAACAGCTGGCGCTGGATTCTCTGAAACGCGTGTGCTGCTGACATTCTCGCCGGAGGCTTCCGAAGTAGAAGACGACATCTGAACCAAACGAAAATTGTAGTGCAAACCACCAATGTAGCTTCGGTACCACCAATGAGCGTAACACTTCCAGTAGACACCGCTTAGAGAGGAAATATGACAAACTAAAGAGAGATAGAGAACAATACCATCAACAAACAGCTTATGTGTGGCCGAGAAAACGGAATTATGTTGGTGGTCAACATAAAGGGGGTAGTAACTATGATCAAGAGGTAATGTTGGGAGATGATGCCCACACAGATTATGTTGAAAATCAAGATAATTATAATCGACGGGATTTTCGGACACATTTGAGGGACAACTATCCCCCATATCAGAGAAAGGGTCAAAGGACATTTGTCAGAGGGAATCAGAAGGTGGGTCCGCCCCAATACCGATATTAACCAGTAATTTGAATGTAGCGAATACAGCAGCTACATATATTACCCATCAGGGGACAGTAATCATGATGTAAACATGAATGAGGATGGTAATGACATTGTAGTCAAAGGGAAAGTTTTTTCTTATCGACACTTCAATATTTACAATTACACAGACTTGCAGATAAACAAAGTACATTTTAGTCTATTTGAGAAGGGGTTGAAATTCATACCCAATCCAAAATTTTCATTAACCGACGTATTGATAGATTTTAAAAAATACATCAGGAAAATTAACTTAGAAGTCTTTTTTAAAGAAAAAAATATTAAGAAAGTTGACAGAATTGATAGTGATGTTACAATAGGTTCTCATTTGTCTATCAGGAGTAAGTTTACACCTCCAAATCACCCCATCATTGACACCTTTGATAAGGTTGTCACTAGAGAGATTTATAGCGAGTATAATCAACTTAAGAAGGTGAAAGAGTTTAATAATTTGACATTGGAAGAGATAGGACTACTTCAATCTATGAGAGGTAATAATTCTATAAGAATTATGAAACCCGATAAAAGGGGGGGGGGCATTGCTATATATGATAACATGACATATATACAAAAAATTTATGATATTTTACATAACACAGGGAATTATGAAACAATTTCCAGGAATGAACTACACATTGCTTATCGTAGGATTGATTCTTATATTGAAGAGTATTTACTTGATGGGAGAATTACCAACGAGATATGCAACTTTATCAAAGTTGAACATCCTAAGTTAGCTACAATGGTAGGGATTCCTAGGACCCACAAAGATACAAATGACCCTCCCCTGAGACCCATAGTTTCGGGTAGTTACTCGAAGTCTTTTAAGATGGGGAAGTTAATAGATACAATATTGAAAAATATTTATACCCTTATTCCACACATGGTCAAGGATTCGTGGTGTTTCCTTTCTATGTATCCAGTTTCTAACATTGAGAACACTACACCTAAATATATAATCACTATAGATGTGATTGATTTGTTCTCATGTATTCCTAAAGAAGAGGGTCTAGAGGCTTTCTCCAATAGTTTGAGAAGGCACACAGACTTAGAATGGGACACTATTTGTCTTTTAACTGAAATGATGTCACTGGTCTTAGATAATAACTTCATTTTTTTTGAAGGTGAGTTATTTAGGCAGACTAGAGGCGTAGCGATGGGGGCGGCTTGCGCCCCATCTATGCCAATCTAGTTATGCTTAACTGGGAGGATGAGGTTTTATTTAAGAGCCCATATTTTTCTAAGGTCATTTACTACTCCAGATTTTTGGATGATTTGTATATGTTGTGGCAAGGAAGTGAGGAAGATCTGCAAGCTTTTATAGATTTCATCAATAACAGTAGCGATTACTTGAAGTTTACGCATGCCATAGATACAACTGGTTTACCATACTTAGATACCCTGGTAACACACAAAGATGGGAAGGTGAGTTCCAGAATTTACAGGAAAACTACTTTTTCCAATAATTATTTGGATTACACCAGTTGTCATCCCCCTAAGGTTAAATACAATGTCTTTAAAGGACAATGTATTAGAGCCGCAAGAATGGTTTCTGAGTTAATAGACATGGAAAAAGAATTAATACAAATCAAAAGGTATTTTTTACAACGAGGGTATCCTGAATGTATGATGGAAGAGATTGTGACATACATATTAGAACAGTGGGGTACCAGGTATAAACCACTTCTGGGTTCAGGAGACATTCAAATTGTTCCTAATTTGAACAACACTGGAGTGGGACCTAGTTATTTAAGGGCTTGTATTATACCATACAATGTTGGGACTGATAAAATCAAACAAATTATTTTTAAGTTTTGGTATTTGATAAGTAGTGACCAGTATTTAGTCAATATTTTGGGTACTAAACCTAAATTTGTATATAGGATGGGGTATAATATGAAAAAGTTATTAGAGTATCACACAGAAGATAGTAGGAAGTATGGTTGTAATACACGTAGCAGAAAGTGTGGTTTCTGCAACTATTGCAAATTTATGTATTGTGACAACAAAATGTTACTTGATAATGGACACAAAAGTTTGATCACATGTAAAAAAGGAAATTGCAATACTAAACAAGTTATATATCTAGTGAAATGTGACACCTGTGAGGCATTTTATGTGGGGAGGACTGAACGTAGTCTAAAAAAGTGTATTTATAATCATTTATATAGTATTAGGGTGAAGGACTCAACTAACGCTTTGTATAGACACGTTCATTTATTAGGTGTAGAACACACATTCAAATTTGCAATACTGGAAGAAATTATCAGCAATCCTAGGGGAGGTGATATTAAAGGATTGCTTGCATTTAGGGAGGCTTGGTGGCAATTGTATTTAGATGCCACCAGTCCACCTGGACTGAATGACAGTATATCTACCAAAAGTTTATTATTATAGCTTATATACTTGTTTTTTGATAAATACTATGAGGCTTGAACAAATGGGTTTTTGCTAACAGATAATATGGATCAAATATGTCGTTCAATTTATATCAATTTTGTAGGATTTATTTATTAGTCAATTGTCACTCAACATACTTTTTAGAAAAGGTTTCCATATATTATATTATTTATACAATTTACCACATATGTTTTACGATTAGATTATGTATATATTTTAAATATTATGCATATACACATATATCTTCTGTTTGACACACGATCTAATAGAACACATTGTAAATATCATATATTGACAACTAACATTAGCTATAACCTTATCAATTTTAATATTGATTTTAACATAGTTTAGTTTGTAACGTCGATTGGTTGTTAATTTATCCAGCATATTATTATTAAGAAACAAAAATTAAATTTAATTTTATTTTGTTGAAATAACTTAACTTTCATATATTATATTTATTATTTTAATTTATTATGACTACATCAATTTATATTTATTACTGTCTGTGTAATATTTTTTATTAATGTTATTTTATATTAATATTGTGTATATGTAACCTTGATATGACTATTTTTTATTGTAACAATATGGGTGATTTTAAACTCAATATATTCAAGTTTTGGAGTGCAAAACAAGCAGGTATTATTATACACCACACTATATATTATTGTATTTTATGTGTGTGTTATGTTGATGTGCCTTTAAGGAGAGATACAATTTTTGGCGCCAACAAGTTTTTATAAATGGGTAGATTGTTTTCATTTGCAGTTCTGAGGAAGACCAGTATTTTATGGTTGAAAGCGCTAAACTGCATTTGGCGTCTTGCTTGTTTTTGGTGCTATGAGATTCGTTTATCGTGTTTTTGTCTTCATCTGTTTGTAGTGTATGTCTTGGCATTATGTGGATTAAACTTTTGGATTAAAAGACTCTAAGCGGTGTCTACTGGAAGTGTTACGCTCATTGGTGGTACCGAAGCTACATTGGTGGTTTGCACTACAATTTTCGTTTGGTTCAGATGTCGTCTTGTTCTGTTTCATGCAATAGTTAGGTGTTTCGTATTCAAGTCAGTTGTTTTATGCATCTATTAAATTAAACTTAAGAGATATTTTTGTCCTAAAATATTAGGGCATTTGCCATTTTTCATTTTTTTCACAAGGGACAACTGCCCTGATATGGACTGTCCTGTATAATGATGGGCTTCTGACGACCCTAGACAAGCCATTCTGCTACTAATGCACTTGATATTTATGAATGTTCTGTAAAGAATTTAGCAATATGAGGAGGTAAACTTTCTAGAATCATTTCATGCGCTATTTTCACAGCCACTTTGGATTACATACAAGAACACCAGACCAAAAGGAATGAGTCAAACTGTTAAATTCTAGGCCTTTAAAATAAATCTATACTGCTGCAACAATAAAAGAAAGGTCCAAAAGAGTAAACACAGTCTATGCCATGGGATTCAGAAAGGCTTAGAGTGGTACAGAAGTCTTATCTTTGAAGGTTTCCACATCATACTACATATTACTGATTCAGAGACATCTGTACTGCTGATAAATATACCTCTCAACTGTCCAGATTTTCACAGAATGTTCAGATTTTTTTGCCTTATATTTTGGTCTATTCCTCATAAAATTTGTGGTTTTCTGACAAATTCTTTAGGATTGAAGTCAGTAATTAATGATATATGTTTGTATAACGTGTATCATTAATTAGTGACTTCAATCATAAATGATGAACATTCATCAATATCAAGTTCCTTAGTAGCAGAATGGCTTAAGTCTAGGGTTGTCACAAGTTCCTCCTTACACAGGACAGTCCCTATCAGGGCAGTTGTGCCTTGTGCAAAAAAAAAAAAAATGAAAAAATGGCAAATACCCTGATATTTTAGGACAAATATATCTGTTATTCTGTCCCTGATTTTGGGTCTTTGTCCCCCAGGCCCCCATTACTTTTGGCTTTATGCAGACATCTTCTGCTTAGAGGCTGAGCGGCATGCACATAAATCAAGTTACTTTAAAGAAAAGGCACACACTTTACTGCTGGTATTAGAAAATTCAGACTGTTCATATCAACTGTCTGTACTGAGTAAAATACAGCTTTGCAGCTTCAATAAAGGTACATTGCAAATAAACTGTTTCATACAGTTCTGATCATCTAATAAGGGCAAAGTACACATTTTTATTGTCTTTAAGTTAAGAATCTAGATAGGAGTTAAAGAAAAAGTGTATGTATAATTACACCAAAATGCAGCACTGCTTGTTGCCTGCATATAAGTATTCAAGTTTAAACCAAAGCACTGGAAATGTACATTCAGATACAAAACCTGCCTTGTCAGTGTCTCTTAGGTGCGGCACTTTTTTGCTTTGAATTAAAACTGCCAACTCAGATTTGCTTAAGTTTGTTCATAATACCTCAGTGAACCATGGTAAAAGATTCAGAAACGAAGTCTCACTGTCATTATCCTGATATTTTTGTGAATGGCAGAAACCCTGTTGTTTGATTTTTGAAATAGTTTTTTTGTGCACGATTACTATTGAAGCTTTGCTAATTTGAAGTTCTTTTGCATAAGCTTCCCAGAAATAAGATTGTTTTAGCAAGGTTCATATGTAAGAACTTCTGTATAACAAGGATGGTTTACATTCATAACTTTATATATTTTTTTGTCTTAAAACATGTGTCAACCACTGGTCCGTCATCCAGGCAATCATAAATGGAGTTTGGCCTTCATTCTGCACCGTTCTTTTTGTCCTGTTATGCTTCAGCCCAGTGGCACAAGGATCTGTTTTCATCCACTTCCCAGCCAGGGCTGCCCATGTTTAAGGAAGGTCGCTATTTGACTCCAGGATGGGGACTAAATTATGTTGCATTTTCTTGACAGCAAAAGGAGACTTTTAAAGTGAATTTAATATTCTACTTCTCCTGTATTCTACCTTCTTCTGCAACTTTTTTCCACCTGTCTCATACCCTTTTGTATGATGTGGAATCCCTTTACACCTCCTGCTTTAGTAATGTATTCCATGAATTTACTACCCTCTCTGTGAGGAAATAATATTTGAAATCCATGGGGCAGTTAGCCCCCACTGTTTGCTGCCTACAGCTCCCATTTCCTTCCCATTCAGACAGGACCCGTTCACATTTTACTCTGATATGATCTGTGCATCAGCATCACATTCTCCTTGTCTTGTCTTTTGTTAGGAAGAAAAGTTTAGCTTCCATCTCATGCGATTTTTCTGGTAGCTTTCCCCTGTATTCCTACCAGCAAACTAACTAGTGTGCCTTTTCTTATATGGCATTTAGAACTGCCTGCAGTATTCAAGGTGTAATTTGACCAAGACTCTGTAGAGTGGAAACATTATCTCTTTGCTTCTGGGGTCTATCCCCTTGAGGTTAAACACTAGCATTCTGTTTGTTGTCCAATTGCTATTGATGGACCGTTCTAGGTATGATTAATGCTCCTTGAATGTTTTCCTGCTTTGTTGTCAATAACTCCACTCACCCACAGCTGATACTTCACACAAACAATATTTGTCATGATCTAAGTGCAGTATTTTGCATTTATTCACACTGAACATCAGGGGCCACATTTTTACCCACTTGTTTAGCCTTTCCAGATTCTAATGTAAACTCTTATCCCATACCCCACTGTTGCAGCTATCTTTCTGTCATCAGCAAAGTGTTTGATCTTGTTGTCTATCAGATTTGCCTGAGAAAAACACTTTAAAGACTACTGGAGTAAGGACACAGTCCTGTGCTCTCCAGCAGTCAGTTTTCTAATTTTTGATATTGTCCATTTCCCCATGACCCTCTCTGTCTTACCATTTAATTATGTAGTTATCTATTTCCTCACTCTTGTCTTATTTACAGCTCCTCCAGTTTTTTTCTCCAGTCTCCTGTGTTGGCCCAACTTAAAGGCTTTGCTGCAGTCCAGGCAGACTACATCTTTTGGCACTCCCCAGTCAATTTCACCTGTAACACAGTCTACAGACTTGATCAGCTGTGGTTGCTATCTTAGAGATGATTGTCTTTAAGAAATTCTACCAGGCATCCCCTCAAGATTCCTTCTATGACTTTTTTTCTGCCAGTTAATAGGCCTGCAGTCTGCCCATTTTTTCTGCTCCCCATTATATAAGAATACCACACTTTTTGACTTCCATTCATCTGGAACTTTTGCATTAGCTTGTGATCTGGTGGTGATGTCCTTTACAGAATCTGTCAAAACAATGGTCAGATGTTTGAGTCTTCTTGGATAAAACTCAGTTCCTCCTTATGCTTTAAGCTCCATAAAGGTAACCAGTCATCTCTGAACATTCTCCCTTCTTATTTGGGTGTTTATCCACCAATCCTCCTATCCTGCCCTACCTCACTTGCGGTATGGCTCCTGTCCTTGCTTTCCTTTGGAAGACTGAATCAAAGCATTCAGTAATCAAATTCATTTCCCATCTTTGTTCAACCTTTCCAGATCTGCCCCTCCCTGCCTTTTTCTGCTGTGTACCACTAAAAAGCCCTTGCGTCCTTTCTTGAGATCTTCTACTAACTTCCTTAAAACTTTACTTTCTGCTGCCCTCACCATATTTATTGCATTTTCTGTTCTCTTCCTTGTACTGTTCCTCATCCCTCTTTTTCCCTATAATCTGCTTTAACTGCTACTTTCACATTCCTGTATAGTCGTATTAGTCTTCTTCTCTTATTATTTCTTCTGTCTTCATTACTCCATTGTCAGTAGCACCAAGTGCTCCCTCTTTAACCTGTTCTCTTGTTTGCATCCTCAGTGTGCACTGAGTCTGCTAACTCATTCATGACCACCTCTCACAGCAGAACATGATTTGCTGTTCTAAATCTTACTTTTTTTGTTCTTGGCCTTCTTTCTACTCTCATCAGCATGACCAGTGTTGGTTGATAGTGTTTCCAGGTGGATAACAATAGCAATATGGACACTATTTAGAATCACAGCCAGAATTCTATCCTTTCTGGTACATGAGTTGGCTGAACCCTTTGTGGTTCAAAACCTCATTCAACTCCCACTTTCCCCCCGACCTTGGAATCTTCCAGTTTTCACTTGGCAGATTCATGTCCTCCATGTGTATTACCCTCTTCCTCCTACCCACTTCTTTTTTCTCTTTTCCAGTCTTCCTTCTTGTATCCGGGGAAACAATAAACTATATCAGTCCATCATCTCTCCCCCTTCCTCCCCATTAACTACCAGGACATGTAACCTATCATCTGACCCTGCTTACTCTCTCTCTCACTCCATTCCTAGATTGGTTTTATTGCTTCTCTCTGAGTTTCCATCTGATACTTTCATTATGTAGATAATTTCTGTACCCCATCTCTTCTTTCTCTGTCATTCTTGAACAGTATATACCTAACATCTTTTCTGTATCACTACCAGCATCTCACCTTCCCATTTTCCTAAACAGACTCCTTACATTGCAGTGTAAGAATATCTAGCCACACTCAGAGTCACCTTTTACTCCTTCCTCTTATATGTTCTTCATCTTGTTTTACTTTCTAACTACTGCCTAAACACCTAGTCAACTTTCTGCTTCTGTCTGCTTCCCTCCCTGTTACATCCGTACTTAAACGAGTTATAGTTGTACCTTTTTTAATCCATCATTAAACATCATTGCATCTTCTAGGTTAAGGTGAAACATGTCCATTGCACATATCTGATTCTCTTCCAGATCTTCCCAGTCCACCTAGTAGGCCCAAGCCATTCTCCCTTGACTATTGTCACAGCCAGTCATTATATTGCCTTATCCCCTTTCCTGTATGTGATGGTTACTGGTATATCCCCAGCTTTCTGATTATTTCTATTCACCACAGAGGAGTCTCTGACATCATCCTTTATGGCTCTGATGTACAGGGTGTCAAGATAGGGCACACTGATCTATGACACATGCATTGTTCCACTCAGGCACTGACCTCTGGTTACAGTGTCATGTACTGCTTTGTGTTCCCATGTGCAGGTTGTGACCTGTCGTGCTGCTGCACATGACCTCGGTCTCTGCTTAAAGCTAGTGGAGCAGTAGGTTGAAGTACGTACCTTTCCAAGATGAGTGAGATGACAGCTTTTCAGTCCCACTTCTATCTCTCTCTCTCTCTCTCTGATGGCTCCTGTGGTACAGCAAGGCACTACTGATAATGTGTCTTCTAGGTAATAATAATAATAATAAACAATGCTAATGCTACCACTGATAATAACAACAATAATAATGCTCATTTGTTAGCCAGGTAGATCCAATGGATGCACAATCCCTTTTCAGGGTCAACCCAGAAGCAACATCTGGATAAGTGATTTGCTCATGGCAACACAGTATGCAAATGGGGGCAGAGCAATCAAACCCTGTACCACAGGAGCTACAGGTCTTTGCCTTAACCTTCAGCACAATTTGCCACTCAGGCCTTTTTCTGTCTATACTTTGCAGTTTTTTTTGGAGACTAGCAATAGATATTGCATGTATTATAATACAATTATTGTTGATTCTGACAGATTACATTTACAGCTTCTTTCTTTCACATACACACACACACACACACACACACACACACACACACACACACACACACACACACACACACACACACACAGTGCCATGATGAGTTTATAAATTTGTAAACAATATTTTATATATATTTTTTTATACATTATATATATATATATATATATATATATATATATATATATATATATATATATATACATACAGTGGATATAAAAAGTTTACACACCCGTGTTAAAATGCCAGTTCTTTTGGGATATAAAATAATGACACAACAATAAATCATTTCAAAACTTTTCCCACCTTTAATGTAACCTATAACCTGTACAATTTAATTGAAAAACAAATCTGTTAGGGAAAAAATATAAAAAATAAAAAACATACAATAAGCTGGTTGCATAAGTGTGCATGCCCTTAAACTAATACTTTGTTGAAGCACCTTTTGATTTAATTACAACATTCAGTCTTCTTGGGTACATACCTGCCACCAATTAAAGAGACTCTGATTAACCCCAAATAAAGTTCAGCTGTCCTAATATGATTTTCCTGACATTTACTCAGTTGTCTGCTACAGCAAAAGCCATGGTTCACAGAGAGTTTACAAAGCATCAAAGGGATCTCATTGTTGAAAGTTATCAGTCAGGAGAAGGGTGCAAAATAATTTCCACAGCATTGGATATACCATGGAACACAGTGAAGGCAGTAATCAAAAAGTGGAGAAAACATTGGACAACAGTGACGTTGCAAAGAACTGGGTGTCCCCCCAAAATTGATGAAAAGACAAGGTGAAAACTGGTCAGGGAGGCTGCCAAGAGACCTACAGCAACACTGAAGGAGCTGCAGGAATTTCTGGCAAGTACAGGTTGTGTACTACATGTGACAACAGTCTCCCATATTCTCCATATGTCTGGACTATCGGGTAGGGTTGCAAGATGGAAGCCTTTCCTTGCACAGAAAAACATCCAGGCCTGGCTAAAATTTGTAAAACAATACATCGAGTCTCCCAAAAGCATGTGGGAAAATGTGTCATGGTTTGATGAGACCAATGTTGAACTTTTTGGACACAATTCCAAAAGGTATGTTTGGCGCAAAAACAACACTTCACGTCACCAAAAGAACACCATCCCCACAGTGAAGCATTGTGGTGTCAGTATCATGCTTTGGGTTGCTTTTCCTTAGCTGGAACTGGGGCTTTAGTCAAGGTGGAGGGAATTATGAACAGTTCCAAATGCCAGTCACTTTTGGCCCAAAACCTTCAGGCGTCTGTTAGAAAGCTGAAGATGAAGAGGAATTTCACCTTTCAACATGACAATGACCCCAAGCATACATCCAAATCAACAAAAGAATGGCTTCACCAGAAGAAAATTAAAGTTTTGGAATGGCTCAGCCAGAGCCCAGACCTAAATCCAATAGAAAATCTGTGGGGTGAGCTGAAGAGGGCTGTGCACAAGAGATGCCCTCGCAATCTGACAGATTTGGAGCACTTTTGCAAGGAAAAGTGGGCAAATATTGCCAAGTCAAGATGTGCCATGCTGATAGACTCCTATCCAAGAAGATTGATTGCTGTAATTAAATCAAAAGGTGCTTCAACAAAGTATTAGTTTAAGGGTGTGCACACTTATGCATCCAGCTTATTGTACATTTTTTATTTTTTATATTTTTTCCCCTAACAGATTTGTTTGTTTTTTTCAATTGAATTGTACAGGTTATAGGTCACATTAAGCATGGGAAAAGTTTTTAAATTATTTATTGTGGACTCGTTTTTTTATATCACAAAAACCTGGCATTTTAACAGGGGTGTGTAAACTTTTTATATCCACTGTATATACACATACATATAAATGATGGCAATATGGTACTAAATGAAGTGTGTTATAATGTATTACACCATGTGCCTTTCAGATTGTAAGACCTGACCATAGTGCTTCACTGAGCATGTTTTACAATAGCTAATTTACTGAGCTATAACAGAGACCTGAAGAAAACCCAGATCAGTGAATATTCACTCCTATTAAGGGTGTTATGCCCATGCACTGGCCCAGCAATCAATGTGCCTCAGTTCTCACCACTAACACCAGTAAGAGGCGTCCATATAGGGAAAGAATAATAAATACACATACAGTAAAGTACAATTTCCCTTAGGAAAATACAGAGATCACAGTCAGTCTGGAGCTGGTTTCTCCCTTTCTCTCCAGGTCCCCAATAAGACTCCCCAATGGCACAGCTAAAGGGTCCAGATCTTAGCCTAGTAGGCAAGCTAAAACCTCCAGCACCCTCTCTGTCCAACCAGTGCTTCATGTCCCTGCCCAAGTAGCTGACACACACACACTTTGAGATAAGAGTTATATGCAACCACACAGACACTCCTGGGGAAGGCTGGCACAGGCTTTCCAGCTGTGCCTCTTTTCTGCCCAGTCTAAAAGGTAGTATCAGCTGCCACCGCCCATTAATATCAGCTACTCAAAGGCCCTTCTGAAAGGGTGTCCAATTATTACTGTGCAATATTATTATCTAAATGGTAAGTGTGACTGAACAGTCAAGGCTTATTAGAGTGACTTGGTACAGTATCACTATATACATGCAATGTACTCTAGAACTTAAATTAACTCTACATAAAACAGCAACAGTTGAAAGGTTTAAAAATATTTAATAATAAATAATAAAAACAGAAGACAATACTTCTTACTACACAGTGCTAGTCAAGAGTGCAGAGATGACAGAGAAATGCTTAAAATAATACCGTATAAAAGTTCTGACATCACAGAAAAACACTTAGTCTAATCTTCCTAATTCCCAGCTATTTCAAAGAGAAAGCACAGTTCTAAATGACTTACTTATAGAGCAAAGCAGTACTGGTGTTTTGGATGTTCTCAGGACAAAATGCTCTTAGCTCTTGGATTTTATCTCTTTAAATTGATAACACAGAGCTGCTTCACATGACATCATTCTTCACACGTCTCTGGTGTTCCTAAGCTAACAGAAACTACATTTACATTCTTTACACCTGGTCAGAATCCAGAGCAATAAAGGACATTTATACATGCAAATTCTAGCCATTAACTCTGGTCTTAAAACAATAGGCAGGGTGCCTCCCTCTAGACATAACAGCTCCAAATTTTGACATCAAAGACAGTCATGAAATGCTTGACTTAGATTTCTTACAGCAGAGTGCACTGTTGTTACATTTTTGCAGTTCAATATCCAATGCAGTCTTTTTACATTTAAGAGAACAAGCCTATGGCTTACATTAATATTTACAAATGACAGAATTATCTATAAAATTCTATCTGGCTAGGCTGGCAGCCTTCACCTATCTTCACACATCTCGGCCCCTGGAGAACTCAAGCTAGTTTTTCAAGTGACCCTTGAGAAACATTGTTTGAGATGGTTAGGTCTAGTTGAGTATACCTTACCCCATTCCCTGTCTTGAGAGCCCATCTGCATTGGCATTGCTAATCCCACTGTGGTGCTGCACTGATATATCATATGCTTGCAACCCCAGGCTCCATCTTAACAACTTGGCAGTTTGCTGGCTGGGTTTGTTTAACCATGATAGGGGATTGTGATCTGTCACTACAGTGAATTTTCTTCCATACAGATAAGGCTGACATTTCTGCAGTGCCCACACTCTGACTAGACATTCCTTTTCTACAGCTGCATAGCATTCCTCCCTGAGTTGCAGTCTACAACTGAGATAAACCACTGGGTACCCTTCTCCCTCTGAAGAAATCTGGCTAAGTACAACCCCCACCCCATGGTTCAAAGCATCCACCTGAACAACAAATTCTTTGCTGTAATCTGGACTGGCTAACACAGCAGTTCCTTCCAAAGCTTCCTTAAGCCTCTAGAATGCCTGCTCACATGCTGGGGTCCACACTTCCTTATCTGGCCTGTTCTTCCTTGTCAGGTCTGTGAGGGGAGCAGCTATGGTACTATAACTGGGGACAAACTTTCTGTATTACCCTGCTGTACCTAAGAATGCCCTCACCTGCTTTTTGGTAACAGGTGCAGGCCATGCCTGAATGGCTTCCACCTTGGCAGGTTCTGGCCTGATTTTACCACTCCTCACTCTATGTCCCAAGTAGGAGACCTGTGCCATACCCACCTGACATTAGCTCGGCTTAATGATCAACCCTGCCCTCTGTAGTCTGCCCAGCACCTCCCTGACATGTTGAAGGTGCTCTTGCCAGGAGTGGCTGTAGATGGCAATATCATCTAGGTAAGCAAAGGCAAACCCTCCTGTTCCTGCTAGGATATGATTTACCAGCCTCTGGAAAGTTGCTGGGGCATTTTTCATCTCAAAGGGCATCTTGGTGAACTCATACAGGCCAAAAGGAGTCAGAAAGGCTGACCTCTCTCTAACACTGGGAGTCAAGGACACCTGCCAGTAACCCTTTGTAAGATACTTAGCCCCACCCAGCTGGTCTAGGGCCTCGTCTATCCTAAGCATGGGTTAAGCATTTGACTCTGTGTGACTATTTAATTTCCTGTAGTCTAAACAGAACCTGGTGCTGCCATCTTTCTTTGGCACCAGCACCACTGGGGAGGCCCAGGGACTGTTGGACACTTGAATTACCCCTATTTCCAACATTTCCTGTATCTTCTCCCTCAGAGTCTGACTCTCTCAGGCACTCTATAAGGGACCTGCCTAATAGGCCTTTGGGATCCTGTATCCACCTGGTGCAGCACCAGGTGGATGCACCCTGTTTCCCAGTGAACATGTCCCCAAACTCCTGTATCACTGCTCAGATTTCATGAACCTGGGTAGGAGATAGCTGCTGGAATATTGCTACCCCTTCCACTGAGGTGTCAGTCCAAGCCTCACTGAGGAGATCAGTCACCAGATTTCCCTCAAACTCCTTCTGCAAGCCACTGCAAATACTCAGCACAAGGGCCTCCCTATCTTGGTAAGGTTTCATCATGTTAACATGGTACAATTTGTGCCCCTGCCTTCTGCCTAGTTCCACCATGTAGTTAACATCACTTACCTTTCTTATCACCTTGTAGGGTCCCTCCCAAGCTGCTTGCAACTTGTTGCATCTGACAGGAATGAGAACCATTACCTGCTTCCCCACAGCATACTCTCTAGCTTGAGAATTCCTGTCATACCACACCTTTTTTTGTTGTTTGGCTTCTGCCAGGTTCTCCTGGGCCAAACCCATGAGTTCCCTGAGCCTTGTCCTGAGGTTTAGGACATATGCCATGACAGACTCCTTGTGAGGTTCACACTTACCTTCCCACTCATCTCAAATTAAATCTAGAGGTCCCCTCATACTATACCCATATAGCAACTCAAAGGGTGAAAAACCTGTGGATTCCTGGGGAACCTCTCTGTAAGCAAACAACAGATGGGGCAAATATTTGTCCCACTCCCTCTTAAACAGGTCTGCAAATGTCTGTTGCATGGACTTAAGTGTATAGTTTAACCTCTCAACAAGACCATTAGTCTGAGGATGGTTGGGGGTGGTCTTCAGGTGCTTCACCCCACAGTACTTCCACAGACAAGCCAGCAGGTCTGACATGACATTAGCACCTCTGTCAGTCAGTATTTATTTTGGGAAACCTACCCTGCTGAAAATCTCTAACAAAGCATTTGCCACCTTTTCTGCCTCAATGGAGGACAGAGTCACTGCCTCAGGGTATCTTGTAGCATAATCTATTACCACTAGGATATACTTTTCCCCTGTAGAACGTGGGGTATTTAGAGGCCCCACAATATCCATAGCTACCCTTTGAAATGGCTCCTCAATCACAGGCAAAGGCATCAAAGGAGCTCTCACCTTGTCTCCTGCCTTGCCTACCTTTTGGCACTGCTCACAGGTCCTGCAGTACCTTGTTAGATCTCTGGAAATTCCAGGTGAATAGAAGTTCTTCATAATACAAATCTTTGTACATTTTATGCCCTTATGACCTGCAAAGGGAATATCATGGGCTATGGCTAGAAGCACCAGATGATAGGCTCTAGGCATTACCAACTGCTGTACCCTCTCACCTTCTAGTCCTCCCTCAGGGGTCCACTCTCTGTACAGTAACCCTTTGACCCAGTATATTGAATCCCTCTTCCCTTGAGAATCAGGTGCCTTACTAACTACTTGCCTCAGGCCTTGCAATATAGGGTCTGAGAGCTGAGGCTGTCTCAACTCTCTCTTTGTAACCCTTCCCAGCTCCCTTTCCACAGAAAGTCTGGCATCCTCTGACAGTGGTGCCTCACTGTCAGCCTGGGTACTACTACTACTCACCTCTACCTTTGCAGTCAATCTGTTCAAGAGAACATCGGTACCCACAAGCAGCTTCGGCTCACATTCAGTCTCACTGCTACAGTGTAGCTTCCTTCCTGAAGTAACCACCTCACCAGTCCTGGCTGCAAGTATGCAGTCTGTTTGCATCTCTCCTAGGCTACCAGACCCACATGCTTGTCTCCTAGCCTGACTGTGTGTAACTGCATAAGCACATGGTACTGCCTCATCCAAATCCTTCCCTCTCAGGATATCTGCAGGATGGCAGTTCAGTACCCTTGTTGTCTCAAGACAACCTATTATTGACATTTTGTCTTCCCCACTTAGTGACTCTCTCACCTTTTGTTCCCCACCTTGCCTCCATGGACATCTGTATGCCACATGGTCCCACTGGTTGCATTCAAAACATATAACCCTAGGTTCTGGACGTGTACCTGGACTAGTGGCTTCCCCTGCTGCTGGCAGATTCTGTTGGGGCAGTCTGTGCTGCCCACCATGGGTTCCTTTAGACCCATGAGCAGTACTGGGAGCACTTTTCCTGTGCAGTGATGCCCTGCTTGCTAGGTATAGGTCTCCCTTCTTCCCCAGCTCATCTGAAGTAGCACATTGTCTATCAGCTAACCAGATCCTCATGTCCTCAGGAAAAGTGCTAACTTGTTCTCTCACCGAAAGGTCTGCCAGACCTTCAAAAGTGGTGACCTGACATCCACTCACCCAGCTATGAAAATAAGTGCTCAGTTCAGCAACATATTCACATACACTTTCATCTGCCTTGCGTCTATGCTCACAAAACTTTTTCCTATATGTTTCAGGTGCTAGCGTGAACAATTCTAACAAGTGATTTTTAACAGCACTATAATCAAGATATTCACAATCAGCAAGTTTAGACAACACAGTTACATCTTTACCATGGAGTAAGGGGGTCTGGAACAGTACCCAGAGACTTTGGTCAACATCAGACTGTTTACATACCCTCTCAAACATATGAATGAAACTATCAAAATTATCACCCTCTTTAAACTGCAGAAGAAATTTCTGACCTTTTGTGCTTCTGGAGTCCAGCTATTCCCTTCCTCATTACCTCCATGACTCCATGAAGAGTCAGCATCTCCCTCTCATGCTGCCTCTGCCTCTTCTTTTCCTCAGCTTCCAGGTGCAGCAGTTTCTCATTCACCTTAGCCAGCAGACATCTCAGTCTCCCAGCTGCTTCTATTTCCAAATGCCTGGCCTCCAGCTCAAGTCTCTTTAGCTCCAGATGGATTTTTAAGTCCTCTGCAGAAAGTTTGAGCTATTCATTCTCTGAGGATGGTACATCTCCACTGCCAGTCTGATCGTCCTCCTGGTTGCTGTTTTCTCATGGAGCTGTGACCAAAGCTGCAGTCATGTCTGCCTTAGTCAGGTTTCCATGCACCAGCCCCCTAGCCTGGCACATCTCAGCCAGCTGGCTCCATGTCAACTTTCCGTATTCCTCTGCTGACATGCTGCCTGCTCTCGCTGACTAACTAAGCTAACAAAAGAAATAAAACAATTGTGATCTGAACTCTGAGCATTCACTGTGTGGCTGATTTAGAGTACAAACACCTTCAGTGATCACTGTACACAAGCTACAGGAATTCACTCTACCCACATGTTGTTGTAGTCATAAATAAATAACATTAAGTATTTACCTTATAAACCTTTAGTTAGGAACAACATTTCAGGATGTGCAAACAGAAATTTTATTCTTACAGTGCTGGGAGTTAGTCTTCATAATTCATAATGAAGCATTCTCACGTTACATGCAAAAACTGTAATTTTATACATTTTCTTATCAAACTGCTCATGCAATTTCATGACATTATAATGACTGTGTCCTATAGAAAACTTTGCAAATTTCCTCATCCCTTGTGATTTTCGCCCTAGACTTCACATGAACACCTTCCTATACATGATTCACCTGCTTCAAAAGGGTCTTGTTTTTGACCTTGGATGTTTTAAACCGCCTCTAGCAACAATGCACTCTTATTCTGGAGGAGTCAGGCTAACAAATTTTTTTTTGTAATAACTACATGCCTCACTTCATGCAACATGTACTATTCTCTCTTATTACATACTAAAAGAATGCAGTTTAAAAGACAGCAATACTGTGGTTTATGCAGCTGTATTTTTCCCAGCCCTGTATACAAATTATATTTGCTTTTTAACAATCATATTATAGCATTATTAATAAACTGAAATGAATATACATTTTAATAAGCTGGTCTTATACCATAACAGTTTTCTTCCTCTGACACTATCAGTGTCATACCAAATGTATAATTATATTTTTATTTTTTTTTAAGTTGATAAAATATGCCTCAGCGTCATAGTACTCATCATCATTTTCTGTCAAAATAGAATTGTCACTGATTTGTGCATGCAGTGGCATTTCATGTGCAGGTGAGGTTAAACATCTTGTAATCACAGCCTTTAGAATAGAAAATGCCAAAATGATTACAAATATTATAAAAAGTACAATGACAATACCCTGGATTATGCTAGTTCCCAGGTTACCAAAAATACTGCCTAACCATCCAAAAAGTGTCCAATTTTTGGATGTGCTGTCCAACTCTTTGTCCCTTTGTTCCATGAAGTTTGCCAGTTTTTCCTGTTCATCATGATAATCACTAATATACGAACAGCAAAAACTCCCTATGAGGACACATGACCCCCCCTTTTGCAGCAAGCGTTATATCAAGTGCCATTTGATTCTGTAACACCACAGTTTATATTTTAGTCATTTTTTGATTTGCCATCCTAATGTGATGTGAAATTTCATTGGCAACCTTCGGTAGAATTTGGGCAAGTATGGTGATTTTAAGCATTGCCCTTTGCATTCCATACCCAGGATTACAAATTGAAAATACTTGCTCAGTTCAGTGGATTGCTCACTTATTTCTCAGTCTACCTGCTGGTGGGTGTTCAAAATGTTGAATAGCAGGAGTAATATAGCCTATAAAGCAACATCCAGACCAGTATGTAAGCAACCAGGGGTAGGCACGATTACCACAGATTTAGTAACGGTCACTTATCATGCCCATGCCATGCCCCCAGTCATAGCTTTTTAAGTGCAAAGAGTCTAACAAACCTTTATGCCTGGTGTCATTACATTTGCTTTTCCCTACTGGTACAGTCCCATTTCTAGCATAACATGTGTCTCCATGTTGTGTGGTTGCAAGTTGAAGAGACACAAGTTTTGAAAAATCAGTTACATTATGCCAGGTTAAGCCGATGTCATTAAGGTCCTTTTCAAATGATGCCTGTGATGCAGGGATGGGAATCATGGGAATCCCTGCCTTGGACTGCTGAGATATATGTGAACATATCCATCAGTTTGTTTTGTTTAGATTTTTGGCATATTGCCGAAGGACCAGTAAGAAACTGTTTTTTCTCGACTAGTTTATAGAAGGGAACAGCAGCAGAAACAAAGCAAAAGTACCTGTTGTCACTGGATTCATCATGGACTGCTATTGAAGTTGACCTTCTCACTGGGCAGATGATTTATCTGTCACACCTCGATCTGCCTCTGTTGGCTACAATGATTCATCTGGGGTCCCTTCATGACAGGTCTTCTTGCAATGAGATGAATAGATCCACGTTGGTAGTCCTGCACAGCAAACTGCAGTTAGAGTGGTGAGCAGGACCAGGAAAGGCCCTTTCCACCTCGGGCTCAGGCAGTTTTTTCCTCTGAAAAGCTTTCACATATACCCAATCACCCGGTTGTAGTTGATGACAGGGTTGGTCAGGAGGCTTTGGTAACACTGCTTTTACTGTTTGGTGATATTACTGCAAAATTTTGAGGTGTCTCCTACAATAAGAAATCATAGCATCATCTGACAAAGTTAAATCGTCATTTCCCACTGGAGGGGTAACTGGAAGGACCATGGGTCTTCTCATTAATATCTCATATGGAATCAATTTTCTGGTGGCATTCAGTGAGGCCCTCATACTCATTAATGCTAAGGGAAGGGCTTTGGGCCAGTTTAAGTGGGTTTTAGAACAAATCGTCTAATTTTATTTTTAAGGGTCCTGTTTACCCTTTCCACTAATCCGGATGACTGGGGATGGTTGATACAGTGAAGACTCAACTTAGTATTAAAAGCTTTACATAATTTTTTAAACAGATTATTATTAAAATGAGTTCCCTGGTCACTGTTAACAATGCTGGGTATACCGAATCTCGGTATATAATCAGATAATATTTTTTTTTATAACTGTGACTGCATCAGCTTTGCAACATGGGTAAGCTTCCACCCATGCTGAGAACATGCACACTACCACCAAAATAAATTGTAAATTATTACTCTTGGGGATCTGGATGAAATCCAGCTGTATAAAAACAAAAGATCCCCAGGGTGGAGGTAAACATGCAGATTTGCTGTTGGCATGTTTGCTTATTTTATATTCCAAACAAATACTACAATTTTGTACATACTGAAGTATTAAAGAGGAGACATGAGGGGCATACCAACTTTGGGTGATTTGATTAAATAAAGCTGTCTTACCTGTATGGGCCTTTAGATGATTTGCCCTTACTAGATAAGGCAGCAAAGTGGCAGGCACCACCAGTCAGCCGTCCGAATGTCACCATATGCCATCAGAGGATTTTCTACATCCATCCTTGAGCCACCTCAGAACTTCTCCCTGTGGTGCTTCAGCTTGAAAGGCTGACAATTTTGCAAAATCAAACAAATCATTACTGTTGTAGTTTATTGCTGTCAACATACAAAGATGTTTACAACAATTTACTACTGCTTTTTAGCAGCTTGGTCTGCCACATTGTTACCTTTTGTAACAATGTTACTGCTTGTTTAGCAGCTTGGTCTGCTAAGTTGTTACCTTTTGTAACAACGTTTAACCCCTTTTGATTGTGCACAACATTTGATTACAGACAGCTTTTTAGGTAACAAAAGTGCATCTAACAATGATTTTATGTACCCTGAATTTTAATTTGATTTCCTGAAGAGGTTAAAAACCCTTTCTCTCTCCAAAGTTGCCCAAAGTCATGTACCACCCTGAAAGTGTAACAGCTGTCTGTAAAAAT
The DNA here is from genome assembly GCF_019279795.1 of Protopterus annectens. Classification (NCBI taxonomy): domain Eukaryota; kingdom Metazoa; phylum Chordata; order Ceratodontiformes; family Protopteridae; genus Protopterus; species Protopterus annectens. The sequence continues at coordinate 409,576,897 of NC_056741.1, forward strand.
ATTGACTACCTTGTCTTTGGCTAACTCACAGGCTTTTTGCAAAGCCGCTAGCTCAGCTATTTGACCAGAGTGAACACCCTCTAATTTTTGTTGCAACAATATTGTTTTCTCGGTGCAGACTGTTATTCTCGAGATCAACTTTCCTGTTTGATCTCTTCCACAGGAACCATCGACAAACAGATGCATGTCAGCATTGGGTATAAGAATGTCCTTTAAGTCCTTCCTAGGAGAAATCAAATAGTTAGTTACACACACAATTATGCTCTTCACCATCCTCAGCAGTAGGCAACAAAGATGCAGGATTTAGAAAAGGACAACAGATCAGAGAAATAGATGGATCAGAAAGAAGTGTAAGTTTATATTTAGTTAAACGTGCAGATGAGAGTGGTTGAGTTTTCATTTTAAGCAAAAGAGATGATACAGAATGAGCGACAGCTACTGTGAGATCATGCTCAAGCACCAACGATTGTGCCACATTAACTATAATGGCAGCAGCGGCAACTGCCCTTAAACAAGGTGGAAAACGTTTTGCAACAGAATTAAGTGGTGTGCTGTAATAAGCCAATGGACGATAGCTGTCCCCATGTTTTTGTGCAAGTACTCCTTGTGTGAATCCATTTCTTTCATGACAAAATAAAATAAAAGTCTTATCATAGTCTGGTAACCGTAAAGTTGGGGCAGTAACTAAAGCTTGCTTCAATTTTTGAAATGAATTTTCCTCTTAACTATTCCAAAAGAGAGGTTCTGGTGTATTCTTCTTTAAAATATTTGTCAAAAGTCTGGCAATTTTTGCATAGTTAGGGATACACTGTCTACAGTATTCTGTCATACCTAAGAAAGACCTGAGCTGTCTCTGAGTAGTCGGTTGTGGGACCTTAGATATTGCATCAATATGAGATGGTAACACTTGCCTGCTACTCTAGAATATTAAATGACCAAGATAACGTACCTGAGATGACCACAATTGTAGTTTTTCTCTAGACACTTTGTGTCCCTTTTCTGCAAGGATAGTCAGAAGATGCAAGGTATCCTGCTGACATTGCTGAAAGGAGTTTGATGCTATTAGTAAATCATCTACATATTGTACTAACACAGACCCACCCGGAAATGTCACATTCTCCAAATCTTTTTTTGAATTTGAGAAAATAATGAAGGAGATTCAATATATCCTTGTGGCAACCATGTGCATGTATATTGCTGTCCCTGATAAGTGAATGCAAACAGAAGCTGACTTTCAGGGTGAATAGGTATAGAAAAGAATGCTGAACATAAATCTATCACAGAAAAGTAACTAGCTATAGGTGGTATGCAACTCAGTATTGTTGCTGGATTTGGAACAATAGGAAAAGTAGGCAGCACTGCATTATTTACAGCCCTTAAGTCATGTACAAATCTATAAGTATCCTTTCCTGGCCTTTTCATTTAAAAAAATAGGAGTATTACAAGGGCTTTTAGCTATTATTATTATTTCTTGATGTATTGGAGACTGAATTACAGGTTTGATTCCCTGCTCTGCTTCTGGCTTTAGTGGATATTGTGGAACTCTAGGGAGAGGTTTTGATGGATTTAATTTTATTTTTACTGGTTTTGCTGATTTTAGTATACCTATTTAATTTGCATGCTGAGCCCACAAGTTGACAGGTACCTGCTGTAGTAACTCTCCATCTGTTTGTATGCTTCCAGCAGGCTTTCTCAGCTTTTGCTAAAACTGCCAATACTTTCCCCTCTAATTCTGTTGGAACATTTAGATACACCCCTTCTGGGGTACAATAAACAGTACAACCCAGCTTACATAACAAATCTCTTTCTAATAGGTTTACTGGTGCAGTAGTACTCAAAAGAAAAGAATGCTTGTCTTCAATCGGACCTAAAGAAATGGGGATGGGTTCTGAAACAAGATATGTAACCGTATTATTTGTTACTCCAACTGCCTTTACTTTATTTTCTGATACTGGTATTTAACTATCTGAAGTAATTTTTAGCACTGACCTAGTAGCTCCAGTGTCCACCAGAAATGGAGTTTTCTTTGAATTTATTTTCATCTTAAAGTAGGGCCCATTTTGATCTATTGGCAGTAGAGGGTTAAAATTCACTTCTGTATTATTTTTTTTGACCTAGTTAGTATGGAGCTTCTTGACTTCTTCCAATCTGAGGAAGTGGTGGAGGAAAACTGCTTTATTAACCGAAGTAATAAGTGACATAACTCATCCAAAAGAAATGGTGAGAGTCCAGGTTCCACAAAAATAAAGACAAATAGTCCACTTTATTAAACTTTAACCACAGGAGTAACCAGAATAAGTGCTTTCATCTTAGCCACAAGACTTCCTCCGATACCTAAACAGATAATATAGAAGTATTAAAGAATGAGGTAGAACAGTTGAACAACAATATTTTAAAGGATCTTTTATACATTGAATATGAAAGTCTGTACAAAAAAGTGTTATTTAGAGTGAACAAGAGGACTGACAACTTTTTTTTAAAAAAACAGAAAAAGTTGACAAGAGATAAACAACAATATGCAGTTAAAAAAAGAATATCCAGGGCCTAGAACAAATGGATATAATAATCATAAAAAAGATGGGTATAGATCACATGGAGAGGGAAGGGGGGAGTATCCAGTACACTAGAGAGGACAGGACTAGGAATGGAGTACACAGAGGTTTGGATGAATTAGATTATTTTTCAGAACAGCAAAAAAACTCATATGTACCAAGAAGGTCAGAGAGATTGGCCAACAAGAACAGATACAACATGGATTCGGGTCAAAACTATCCACTGACACCACATCCAGACAACAGGGGTTGGACAAGGGTAGGAATGAAAGTGAAATAAATTATGAGGTTGACACAGATGGTATAGTGGCTGAATATAATGGATTTAAAATATATAATTACACCGGAACAACTTTGAAAAAAGAACATTTTTTGTTATTGTCTAAGGGGTTTAAATTTGTGTCTACTAGTGATGGAGACATTGCCAATGTTTTAGTTGATTTAAAATTGTATTTAAGGAAACCTAATTTAGCTATGGTATGTAAAAACAGTGATACAACAGATTTTGAAAGCAGGACAGGTCCCTCTAGGGGAAGTACTATAAAACCCCCCCTTCATCCAGTACTTATGACTTTCGAAAAACAAGTGACTGACGAATTGTATGAAGCATATGCTAAGAACAAAAACAATAAGGAACCATCTAATTTAAGTAAAGAAGAAAGAACTTTACTTAACGAATTAAAAAATGACAATATTTTACGTATTATGAAACCTGACAAGGGAGGGGGAGTGATATTGTACGGTATGGAGGAGTATAATAATGCTATTACAAACATTTTGATGGATACTAAAACTTATTCTCCGGTATCTAAAAATGAGATCAACATAGCGTATGGGAGGATAGATTCACTGTTGGAAGAATATGTTTTAGAAAACAGGATTAGTGGAAAGACTTTATAGTTTTTAAAACAATGGAACCCCAAAATTCCCAATATATCTGGAGTGCCAAAAGTACACAAATGTATTAAAGAACCTCCATTTAGGCCAATAGTATTGGCTAAGGGCTCAAAAACACATCCCATTGCAGTATTTATAGATTACTGGACGAAGGAGATAGTAATCAATACCAACCATTTAATCAAAGACTCTTGGGAATTCTTGAGCAAACTAACACATGACATTTGGAAGGACAATTTAAGCTTTCTTACTATTGACGTTAAGGATTTGTTTACCAGTATACCCAGGTCTGGGGGATATAAATATTTTAGTGATAGTGTTTATAAACTTTTCACTTTGCCCTATGAGAAAATTCAACTTATTTTGGAATTAATGGAGGTAGTTTTGGACAACAATTACATCTACTTTCAAGGTGAATATTATCAGCAGATTAGTGGTGTAGCAATGGGGGCAGCATGCACACCAGTATACGCAAATTTAGTTATGCTGGAATGGGAGAATAGGTTTGTATTTAAAAGTACTCATATGAAAAATATTCGTCTATATATAAGATTTTTGAACGATATATTTATATTATGGGAAGGTGAAGAAGATAGTGTAAAAAGCTTTGTACAATATATTAATGAAAGCACCCCTTTCCTTAGATTCGCTTACACATGGGACAAGGCAGCTATTAACTACCTGGATACTACTATATTACAAACTAAAGATGGCTTTAGGTCTAAAATATATAGAAAAAGAACTTGGTGTAACAGCTATCTACACTACACAAGTAACCACCCCATGTTTATGAAAAGGAGTTTAATAAAAGGACAAGCAGTACGCGTTGCCCGTATGATGTCAGACCAAGAAGATCTTGTACGTGAGTTTAAGAAATTGAAAATCATGTTTAGGGAGAGGGGATATTTGGACACACTAATTGATGTGGTGCTGGATGAAGTCTTCAGTGGTTGGGGCAACAAGTACAAACCACTGCTAGGTAAGCCATGGGCAGGTGTGGAAAACCCCAATAACAACAGTAACTATAATCAAAAGACAGGAAGTGTAAATAAGTACCAAAGAGCATGTGTTATAGAATACAATGGTTATTCTGGACCATTTATGCAGATAATTGCGGCAAATTGGAGTATGCTGAAGGCAAACAAAGAACTTTTTGAAATGGTTGGTCAAGCACCCTCATTTTCCTTTAGGACAGGAATTAATTTCAAAAGAACATTTGAGATAACAGAATTTCAAAAAAGTACGCTGAAAAGGCAACTGTCCCTTGTGGTAGTTGTAGGCAATGTTCTAACATTTTGAGGGAGAATCACATACAGCTGCAAAACGGACTTGGCAGTATGGTCAGATTTTGCAAAGGAAACTGTAACACCAAAATGTTAGTATATTTAGCTATGTGTAATGGGTGCCCTGCATATTATGTGGGAAAAACGGAGAGGGCACTTAAAGACAGGATGTACGAACATTGCTATGATGTAAAAACCAAGAAGGAGACTAGTGTTTTATATAAACATTCCACCAACTGCAGATTTTTCAATGGATATAAATTTGGTATAATATATATATAGTTAAGAACAACATAGGGGGTGGTGATTCAAAAAATATGCTTTTAAACAAAGAGTTAAAATGGCAACTTAGGTTAAAGTCGAATATACCCCCTGGATTGAATGAATATATTTCAGTCAAACCTGCATTAATTTCTAAAACATCACTAGTTTGAACATTCAGGCAATATATTTATATTAGTTATTTAACAACTATGGAGACACATTATTTTAATTTGGTCTGTAATATTTGAAAATCTAGATTTTTAGTAAATGGTTGAACATTTTAGTACATTTTGTTTTAACTATGGATAAGAAGTATTAACATGATCAGTAAAATGGACTGTATTTATATTTTTATATATTTTTTGTACTTTTTATAGGATGAAAGAAAATTGTTATTAAGCACTGTCTTTTTAAATTTTTAAAAAATTTTAATTGATGGTTAATTAGTTCATTATAAAAGGATTGAAAATATGGAGGGGTATCTGAGGAAGTCTTGTGGCTAAGACGGAAGTGCTTATTCTGGTTGCTCCTGTGGTTAAAGTTTAATAAAGTGGACTATTTGTCTTTATTTTTGTGGAACCTGGACTCTCACTATTTCTTTTGGATGAAAACTGCATTATTATAATTTGGTTGCCACTCATTCCAAGTGTCTTGGACTCTTTGCATTTGCCTGTGTGGGAACTCCCCTCTCCAATGTCCTGCTTTTCCGCAATTAAAGCAAGATGTATTCGATGAAGCTGGAGGGGCACTGCCAGCTCATTGTTGCCAACCAGCTGCACCTTGTTCTCCTCAACCAGCAATTTTGCTAAATCCTCTAGCAATTCCTATACCCCTTTCCCTGCTTTTACCTCGACTACTTGGATTTTCCAGCTTCCTGATTTGTAAAGTTAACAGCTTATCCTCAGTATCCTATCTTCATTTTTTCTGATACTCTGTACAGTGATTTGCAGCACTTAATAAAGACTATACATTCTTCCCTTACCAGTCTATGAGCACCTGCTTTATTTGATTTTGTACAGGGGCTTGCAGACCCCGCACAAAGGCTGCTACAATAGCTGGCTTAGCTTGCTCTTCTGGGTCTGGTATTCCTGAATGTCTAGCAAATATTGTTTTAAGGTGACTCAAATAGTCTGCAGGGGCTTTCCCTTTATTTTGTTTACATGCCTGTATTTTAGACCAGTCAGTCCTAACTTGACACACATCTGTAATCTTGTTTAACAAAGCTATTCGTTTATCTATTAATACATTTTCTATGAGAGTGAAATTGGTTATTTCAGCCTTTTCCAGTATCTGCTTTCTTATTTCATCTGAAGTAACTACCCTCAGTTGATTTAAATCTGTCAAAGTATAATTGTAACATTCTATTAAAGGTTTTAATTCTTTTTTGAATGCTAATGGATCTTTTTTAATATTTGGAAAATGTTTAGACTTAGTAGTAGGCAAATCTGCAGGGGTACAAGGACAATGAGCAAGTTCCCTATTGTTAGCCCCCAGAATGTCCCTGAGAGGTGCCAATAAATCCGCTTCAGAGGTTGTGATCTCTTCTTCTTGTACTCTGGCATGTGAGCGTGTATGGTAAGATACAGGAGTGTCAAATACCAATGCCCCTGTTGGGAAGTAGAAGCTATCTGAGAAGGATAGGAAGAAGAACCCCCCTCGACTGCAGATGCCTGTTCAAAAGATGAAGATTGAACAGGGGAACCAGTCTGATATGTACCAGTATCATGTGAACTGGGTGTCCAGTGGACAGTAGACCAAAAGGTAGGAATCTGAGAAACAACCGATTCTTGTACAGGAGGTACCCATACTGGTGCATATGGGGGTGGGGATGCAGTAGCTTCTGGAGGATTATCATCCTCTTCAGAAGTTTCTGCTTTTTGGCCATCCTCAGTTTGTTCCAAACCTGCTAAGACAGGATAAAGGAATCCCTTTTTACTGGTCTGTACTGCCTTTTTAACCTCTTTTACTTGTTGCAACAATTTCTTATTAACATCCTGCAACCCTCTTAATGCTGAGTCCTTTTCCCTTTTAAGTGCTTCACTGTACCAAGAATAAAATGCTGTCATTTGTTCCCCATTCACTTTGCTTTTTTTTTTCTTTCAAAATACCTTTCAATGTCAGCAATTTAGTCTTATCATAAGTTTCATTTAATGGAAATACCCCACCAGCACAATTCTTAGTAAGTTGAAACCAGTCATGCAAATATTTACAACTTTTCTTTCCATAGTTAAAATACATACAATATGCAGGTGTTCCCTTTTTAGGGATTTGAGCTTGCTTGCTTATCTTTGCTCCCATTCTTCTTATTTTATAAATCAGTAATAAAAATGTTAGGCTTACCTTACAACTCCTGAATTCTGGCAATTCCGAAGAAAGAAAAGAACTGTAGTAATCCACACACCATACAGGGAGGGAAAGGTAGGAAGTCTGTCGGCGTGGAGCAACAGAGGAGAGGTTTCGATCAGCCTTTTCCCAAAGCACCCCCTTGTTTTCATCCCTGCATGAGCTCAAAAGTTACAGCTCCACCTATGAGACCGATTGTGGATGGTAGGGGCTCCATAACATATCCTATGGTAAAATATTTGGACAAGGAATTGAGTAAATACATATGGGATGAGCCTACTGTGTGCATTGACTCATGGGATTTTTTAAGAAAGGTTAATGAAATAGAATATAAGGATGAATACTTATTTATTACAGTTGATGTAGTTAACCTATACAGTGTCATACCGCATGAGTTGAGCATACAATGGTTCTGTGACTACTTGCTGTCTAAGAATGTAACACAAGAAAAATCAACTTATATGAACAAATGCTTGAATTAATACTAAGAAACAATTTCATTTTATTTGAAGGTGAATATTTTCTCCAGAATGAAAGGGTGGCAATGGGCTCCTCTTGTGGGGGACTATATGCCAATATTATCATGCTAGAATGGGAGAAATTATATCTTAGTCAATCTCAGTTTCTCCCATAGTATAAAACTTATGTCCGCTATTTGGATGATATATTCATCTTGTGGGAAGGCCCTAAGGGGTTGATACCTTCATTTTTGGAGTTTATTAATACGGCAACAGAATTTTTGAAATTCACGTATACTATAGAAGAAAAGTCAATTCCTTATCTGGACATATTATTGAAGAAGGATGATGTTAATAAAAGATTCTTGGCAGAAATTTTTCGCAAAAATACATATTCCAATAGTTTCCTCCATTTTAGTAGCTGCCAACCTTTTAAGCAAAAATGGGCAGTGGTCAAAGGGCAATTTGTCTGGGCAGCAAGGATGATTACGTTAGAGGAATCCTTTTTGGAAGAATGCAATTTACTTAAACAAATGTTTACTAAATGTGGTTATCCATGTAATTTAATTGATGAATTGATGGATGAAGTAAAAACAAAAAGAGAAAATGGCTATTTTTTACCTATTTTGAGGCCCAAGAGTACAGAAGAGCAACATAATAGGAATAGTCTGGAGTATGAAGTACATGTACATACAGATATTGCTTCCAGTGGCATTGCAAATGATAGCCCTAGTCAATTGATATCTTACCAGAGTAGTTTTTTAACAACTTATAACAGGGATGCACCTATGGTAAAAAGTATTTTAATTAAGAAGTGGAACTTAATTAATAATGATAGAGAGATGAGAGAAATTTTAGGGCATGCACCCATCTGTGTTTATAGGAAGGGGCACTCTCTGAAGAATTTATTTGAACATAAGAACAATAAACAGTATAAGGGCCACATGTATAAATGTGGGATGTGTAAATTTTGTAAGAACATTCTAGAAACTAATAATATAGAAATTAATGGGGTGAATATTAAGTTCAAAGAGAAATTCTGTTGTACATCTGAAAGAGTGGTATATTGTGCCCTCTGCTCTAATTGCTCCTGTTTCTATGTGGGCAAAACAGAGCATAAGCTAAAGAGTAGAATTGGGGAACATCTGAGGAACATTCAAGACAAATATGAATTTAATACCCTAGCTAAACACATTTCGGCACATCCTGAGCATAGCTTCAAATTTATTGTGTTGGATACTGTAAAACTAATGGAATGGGGGTGGGGGGCTTGGCCATACTTATTAGAGAAACTGGAACTCTCTTGGCAGCTTCGTCTGAATTCATTGTATTGGCCAGGTTTGAATGACAATGTGTCTACTAGTAGTTTATTAAAAATAAAGGCACTTGATAGACACTAGTAGATTAATCTTATTTATTATTCTTTATATATATATATATATATATATTATATATATATATATATATATATATATATATATATATATATATATATTATATATATTTTTATATAATTTATCTTATAAAATTAATTTTAAATATATATACTGTTATCTGTTACATATTTATACAGTTACATAGTAAGGTTTTATATACAGGTATTTATTCTATGGATTCATCTTAGAAATCCATTTTATGCCATGGTAGGACTTTTTATGTCATATAGGACTGTTATTTATTTATTGATATTAAAATCTGTTTAGAAATTGGATAGTATTATCATGCAGTATGAGAAAGTGTAGTTATTTGTTATACAAATCATTAGGATCCCTTTATATAACTATTTAAATATTGACATATATTATGACTGTTTTTTTATGAGCTGCCACTTTAAAATTTTGGTTTCCTGCTTAGTAGGAGGAAATTAAATCACTATTCATTTGTATTTTAAAGGTAGTTGTGCTGACAATAAACTGTTTCTGATGAAGTCTCTTTTAAAGTTAATTTGAGATGAAAGCACTTATTTATTGTTGTAAAATAAAGCTTTGGTGTTCCTGAAGGAGAACAAGTTTGTGTGGTACTTTGCTCTGCAGTTCCTGCATTTTGAAGTAAACAAACTGTGCAGAAAGCACACTGGTTTGCTTTGGTTTTCCTGAAGGAGAACATGTTAGTGTGGTACTTTGCTCTGCAGTTCCTGCATTTTGAAGTACTTGCTTAGTGTTTTTTGGGTTGTTTTATAAATCAGTAATAAAAATGTTAGGCTTACCTTACAACTCCTGATTTCTGGCAATTCTGAAGACAGAAAATAACTGTAGTAATCCACACACCATACAGGGAGGGAAAGGTAGGAAGTCTGTCGGCATAGAGCAACAGAGGAGTAGTTTTGATCAGCCTTTTCCCACAGCACCCCCCTGTTTTCATCCCTGCGTGAGCTTAAAAGTTACAGCTCCAGCATTGCAGTTGGGATAACGGGGTGGATAGGTACTGTGTCCGGAACTGACCACTCTTTTGGAGCCTCTGTGGGTACTTTCACACAATCACACTGTTAAGAGTACTTTTGGGCTTATGAATATATTTTAACAATGCATACCTCTACATCCTATCATGTGGTAGGCTCATGAATTTGTTTTAACAGTATATAGTCTACATCCCAATCATGCTATGTGCTCATGAACTTGTATAGTCTATGTCCCAATCATGCAGTGGGCTCATGAACGTGTTGTAACTTTACAGTCTACATCCCAATCATGTGGTGGGCTCATGAACTTGTTTTAACTTTACAGTCTACGTCCTAATCATGCGATGGGCTCATGAACTTGTTTTAACTTTATTTTTATCTTTTAACTTTTACTTTTCTTTCTCTCATACATTTATACATTGACAGAATAAAAACATCTCTCATATTTTTTACCTTTCAATCCTGAGGGTACCACCCTTGACACAAGGCGCCTCCTTGTATTAATTTATCCTTAACTGTATGTGCACATACATTTACTATACTCATTTACTGTGGGGTCCTCCCACTATTACTTGCATATTTAACAACCAGTCAAACAAAAACACAGACATGCACTTATACTACAAACACAGTTATGCACTTATTCTACAAACACAATCATGCGCTTATTCTACATTTTGCTAAAATTGTCTAAAAGAGAGAAAGAAAAAAAACCCACAAACCAACCCTTTACCGTTACAAAATAATTTCCCTGCCAAGGCTAGTATGTTTGCACACCCTGAATAGCTGCACATCTGAGTCTCTGACTATTCCATACAAAGCAGTGTGGAATTCACAGAAAATCTGTGATGGGCCCTATTTCATTACTGTCCTGCAGCAATACCAACATTTACATCTGAGTCACTGCACCAAATTATTATAGTTATAAATAAATAACATAAAGAATTTACCTTATATGCCTTTAGTCAGGAACAACACTTTAGGATGTGCAAACAGAAATTTTATTCTTACAGCGCTGGGAGTTAGTCTTCATAATTCTTGATGAAACATTCTCACTTTACATACAAAAACTGTAATTTTATCCATTTTCTCATCAAACTGCTCATGCAATTTCATGACGTTATAATGACTGTGTTCTACAGAAAACTTTGCAAATGTCCTCATCCCTCGTGATTTGCACCTTAGACTTCACGTGAATACATTCCTATACATGATTCACCTGCTTCCAAAGGATCTTGTTTTTGACCTTGGATGTTTTAAACCTGCTGTAGCAACAATGCACTCTTAGCCTGGAGGAGTCAGGCTAACAAATTCCTTTTTGTAATAACTACATGCCTCACTTTATGCAGCATGTACTATTCTCTCTTTTTAAATACTAAAATAATGCAGTGTAAAAGACAGCAATACTGTGGCTTATGAAGCTGTATTTTTCCCAGCCCTGCATACAAATTATAGTTGCTTTTTAACAATCATATAGTAGCATCATTAATAAACTGAAATTAATATACATTATAATAAGCTGGTGTTATCCCATAATAATGCCAATTAGTATTTGCCAACCAATCAATATGTGGTGTTATCCCACCACTGCCAAACAATTAATATGTGATGCCCATGAAATGGCCCAGCAGTCAAGGAGCCTCAGTCCTCACCACTAACACCAGTGAAAGGCGTCTATATAGGGAAAGGATAATACATTCACACACAGTAAAGTATAATTTCCCTTAAGAGCACACAGAGATCACAGTCAGTCTGGGGCTGGTTTCTCCCTTTCTCTCCAGTTCCCCAGTAAGACTCCCCACTGGCACAGCTAAAGGTTCCAGATCTCAGCCTAGTGGTCAAAATAAAACCTCCAGCACCCTCTCTGTCCAATCAGTGCTTCGAGTCCCTGCCCAAGTAGCTGACACACACACACACACACACACACACACACACACACACACACACACACACACACACACACACACACACACTTTGAGACAAAAGTTATATACAACCAGAGTGACACTCCTGGGGAAGGCTGGCACAGGTTCTCCAGTGGTGCCCCTTTTCTGCCCAGTCTAAAAGGTAGTACTAGCTGCCCCCGCCCACTAATATCAGCTACTCAAAGGCCCTTCTGAAGGGGTGTCCAATTATTACTGTGCAATATTATTATCTAAATGGCAAGTGTGACTGAACAGTCAAGGCTTATTAGAGTGACTTGGTACAGTATCACTATATACATGCAATGTACTCTAGAGCTTAAATTAACTTTACATAAAGCAGCCACAGTTGAAAGGTTTAAAATATTTAATAATAAATAATAAAAACACAAGACAACACTTCTTACTAAACAGTGCTAGTCAAGAGTTCAGAGATCACAGAGAAATACTTAAAATAATACCGTAGAAAAGTTCTGACATCACAGAAAATACTTAGTCTAATCTATCTAATTCCTAGCTATTTCTAAGATAAAACACAGTTCTAAATGACTTACATATAGAGCAAAGCAGTGCTGGTAATGTTGGATGTTCTCAAGACAAAATGCCCTGAGCTCTCAGATTCTCTCTTTTTAAATTGATAATACAGAGCTGCTTCACATGACATAATTCTTCACACTTCTCTGGTGTTCCGGCTAACAGAAACTACATTTACATTCTTTACGCCTGGTCAGAAACCAGAGCAATAAATGACATTTATACATGCAAATTCCAGCCATTAACTTTGGTCTTAAAACAATAGGCAGAATGTCTCCCTCTAGACATACTGGCTCTGAATTTTGACATCAAAGACAGTCATGAAATGCTTGAATTAGCTTTCTTGCAGCAGAGTGCACTGTTGTTACATTTTTGCAGTTCAATATCCAATGCAGTCTTTTCACATTTAAGAGAACAAGCCTGTGACTTACATTAATATTTACAAATGACAGAATTATCTACAAAATTCTATCAGGCTAGGCTGACAGCCTTCACCTATCTTCACAAAGGGCAAGTGAGAGAACAGAGCAGATATTTTGAGTGACATCTGTATATGAAGGAAAGAAACTAGAAAGAAAAGGCTGGAGATGTCCTTCTGAGAAACTTATGAGAGAATCTGGTACCAGGGAATATTTTCCCAGCAAATTGCAGAGTCCTAAAATGCTGTGTTACTTTGTGTGAAAGTCCACAAGATTTGTGTTGCTTGTTGATACCTTGCAATTTTTTGTTCTGTTTTATACTGTTTTATTTTGCAAAGCTTAGTGTCTCAGTTACATTGCTTTCCACACTGCTGGTTTACAGCAGGCATTCTGGGCATACTTTGGGCACAGAATTTTACTCCTGAAGTTCCAAGGTGCAACCTGGCATTGCTTAGTGAGTGCGATTTTCCCCAAAAAAGATGACGAGATAATGTGGTTTTGTAGAACTGAAAATCCCGGCTCATTGAAGGAGTAAACCTGTAGTTCTAAGACATTTTTTTCGCTTGAGACAGTGTACCTCTAGTACTAATGAACATTGTTTCATTCAGTAACTTACTGAAGTCTTTCTTGTTACTGCATTTCACACTGAGCTAATAGGAGGAAGTTGGAGGAAGGGCTCTGAGCCAACTAATCTGTGATATATAACATTAAGTATCCTGTTTTTTGCTTATTTATGAGTTATTTATAGCACTTTTATTGTCTGCATATACTTTGCTAGCTAGTTTCGCTATGTGTGAGGTATCAACTAAAAATTTTCTACAATTGTTATGCATCTGGTTGGGTTTGTTTGTTCTGATTTCCTGCTAAGGAGTGTATCATATAGCTTGTTTGCAGTTAAAAGCATTCTCTAGTCTCCTTGATCTTTTATCTGTTTAAACATTTCTGCAGTTTTTTTTCTACCTAAGTAGTGTTGGTAGTGAAGCATTGTCCATATTCAGGCTTGTGTTTTGGGCCTAGTTATTTGTTAGTAGAGGTTGTGTGTCTGAGCACATGTTCCAGGCCATCATAGCTTAGCCAAGGCCAGTATAGCATTTCAGTGAGAGTGAATTGTTTATGGTCATTGGCTGACTGGAGTTGCCTGGACTATGGCTTGGAATAAGCACCTCACTGGTTCTTTCAAGCTTTTTTAAAAAGATGTTTCAGGTTTCAACTTTGTTACTTAAGAAGTTAACTTGTGAGTGTTTCTGCCATTTCACACTGAGCTAATCGGAGGAAGTTGGAGGAAGGGCTCTGAGCCAACTAATCTGTGATATATAACATTAAGTATCCTGTTTTTTGCTTATTTCTGAGTTATTTATAGCACTTTTATTGTCTGCATATACTTTGCTATCTAGTTTCACTGTGTGTGAGGTATTAACTATAAATTTTCTACAATTGTTAAGCATCTGGTTGGGTTTGTTTGTTCTGATTTTTGTTTCCCACTCTCCCTCCCTATTGGTATCCTGTTTTTAAGCTTGGTGGCTTTGCAGTTGCTCGCCCCTACTGTAAATTTGATCTGGGAAACTCCTCCCAGTCTAGTGTCATTACCTCATTCTACCTAATCCAGAGAGAACATTTGAGAAGGCCAACCCAGTTAGTTTCTGATCCTCCTTTCTCCTTTCTACTTTACAAAATAAAAATAAAATTTTTCTAAGCTTGTTTCCTGCCTTTCCTGTAAGTCATCTACTCCAGATACAGATTTGCTGTATCCAGGACTGTTTGTAAGCTTCTGAGCCCCCAAGCCTTTCTGTGTTGGAGGGAAACCTTCTAGCTTAATTTTGTTTCTTAGAACTAGCCAGTTTTCTACTTTCAGCACTCAAATCTGTTTCTTTGAGCTCAGCACTTGTTCATAACTCATTGTAAGCACTAAATAAGCTACAAATTGCTACAGCACTCGACTTTCCTCACTTGTCTAGAGGAAACAGTTTTTAGTACTTAATAAATAGGCATGTCTAAGTGTCAGCTCCCGGTGTTTTCTCCTGTCTACCTGATGAATCTGGGCATCTTGGGGCAATATAGCAATTGCCTCATGTACACAGACAACCCTCTCCTCCTACAACCCAACACTACAACCTGTGAGAGATGTACTTATATAGCCAAACTGGAAGCAAAGCTCTCTTCACCCAATACTGGACTAGACAGT
Source organism: Protopterus annectens (assembly GCF_019279795.1). NCBI lineage: Eukaryota > Metazoa > Chordata > Ceratodontiformes > Protopteridae > Protopterus > Protopterus annectens. The sequence goes on from NC_056741.1 coordinate 409,592,149, forward strand.
CAAGAGGAGAAGGTAAACACTTGCACCACACCACACTCATCACATAGTCCCTCAAAACCTACACCACCAAAACACACACATAGAAACACAAAACACACACCTACATTCATGGAGGCTCTCAAAAAAAATCTACCCAAGCAACAGGGACCTCCAAAGCAGAAACGCAAGCAACCTCCACCCCCCCCAACACAACCCAAATGACCCATAGCCCACAAACTCAGTGTGCCACACAACCACAGCCCATAACACATAACAATGTACCCAACACTCTAGTCATAGGTGACTCTATAGTCAGGCACACTGATGTTCCACTCACCAGGCTAAACAAGGAGAAAGTTACTGTCAGCTGCCTGTCAGGTGCCAGGATCTGCCACATAACACATGCATTCGGGTCACTCCACAACAAGTACAAATATGACTCTGTCATTGTCCATGTTGGTGTGAATGACCCGAGACATACCTCCCTGGACTACATGAAAAGAGACATGGAGGAGTTGCCCGATCTTGTAGCCCAGGCAGGTATGACCCTAGCCATCACCCAGAATGATACCACAGTACAAGGACAAAATGATTGACTTCAACAATTGGCTAAGCTTCTGGTGTCATTCTAAGGGGATCCAGTATCTGTCTGCCTGGGATGACATGATCGACAAACCACAATGCTTTGCCAGAGATGGCCTGCACCTGTCGTCCTTGGGATTCCGGATACTGGCTAAGGCTCTTGCCACTCCTATAGTGCCTTTTTAGGCAAGATTCAAATGACACATTCACCATCATAACAGGTACAAGCAAGCAAAATCTGAGGGTAATGCTACTTAATGCTAGAAGTCTAAACCTCAAAATGCACTCACTCGAGGCACTCCTTAAAATGGAGAACATCGACATCTGTGCAGTGACAGAGACCTGGTTCAAGGCTCCAGAGAGCACCCCTGCATTACCAGGCTATAATTCATACCACACCTTTCAGCCACCTAACCTGGACTGAAGCACTAAAGGCGGAGGTGTGTCCATATTCATTAAGGATATCCACATCTCCAGGCTAGTTGCTCAGCATAATGCATCTGAGATTATCCAAGTGCAACTAACTTTGGGCAAGACCGCAATCCAAATTGTAGCTTGCTACAGATCCCCCACCATGCCCCAGGATTTCCACTCCTCATTTCTTTATACACTGGAAAATATTAGGGTCCAACCTAGCACCCTAATAATGGAAGATTTCAAGTACCCCACCATTAACTGGGAAAACTACTCATGTACCAACTCTTGTGCTCAATGTTTTCTGGAATTCATAAATTCCAACACCTTGGATCAACTTATCCACACCCCCATCACGGCAGCAATATCCTAGACCTGGTCATTACCAACATGGGCAACCGGTGTTCCACACCAGAGGTCAATTCCTCATTGGTCAGATCCGACCACAAGCTAATCACCCTAGACATCTACATCCCACCCCCCCCCCATTAGGGAAACCACCGTAAAAATTACTCCAAAGCCAACTTCACGCTTCTTAAGACAGAAGTGGCAAACTTCACGACACCCATGCTGATGGACAATAGAGGTACAACTGCTGAATCCTATACAATTGCACTTTATAAGCACTTACACAAGTGCATGGATCATGCAATCCCTAACAGAACCAAGAAACTATCCTCCAAAAAAAAGGACGCCAATCTGGTGGTCTTCTGCCATAAACAAACTCTACAACAGAAGAAAGAAACTGTTGCAAAAAAGAGTAAAATCCCATGATTGGGGGAACTCCATGGTCAGCCTCAGTAAGAAGCTGAGATCCCTCATAAAATTCTCCAAAGCTAGTTATGAAAACAAAATTGCCACTGATTCTAAAGACAACCATAAAGCATTCTATAGCTATGTCAAGAATCTCAATGGCAACACTCAGATCTGCTCTAAGTTACAGCACAATAGCACTAAATATACAGAACCAACTGATATTGCCAACATCCTGGCAGATAGGTTCAGTGCTAACTTCACCCCTCTCTCATCTCCTAAAGGGCCCATCTCTATACTGGAAGAATGCAAAGTTCCTGTAATCATGACTGCACAGGTAAAAAAACACACTCTCCAAAGCCAAGAACACAACATCCATGGGACCTGACAACATCTCAGGCTGCGTTCTACATGAACTACAGAATGAACTGGCATCCCACCTAAATACCATGTTCAATCATAGCCTCACCTCAGGCTTTGTGCCCACTGAATGGTGCACAACAATGGTTATCCCACTCCACAAAGGGGAAGCCACCACAGACCCCAGGAACTACTGCCCCATTAGCCTGACAAGCCAAGTCTGCAAGATTATGAAACGTATCATCATGGAACTTATAAACAATGACATTGGTAATCTCCAAACTCTCGACCCTATCCAGTTTGTGTTTGTAAAAGGCAGAGCATGTCTCCTAAACCTGACAGATTTCTTTGAAGTGGTCACCAAAGCCATAGATGAGGGTAAGGTGGTTCACACATCCTACCAAGGCTTTCGACACCATCCCCCACTCTGGAATTATAGATAAACTCACTAAACTAGGTATACATCCCTCTGTCACAAGATGGGTTGCCAACTGGCTCACTGACAGAACCCACACTGTGAAATTAGCAGACTCTAAATCCAACTTCAGACCAGTGACAAGTGGAGTACCACAGGGTTCAGTCCTAGGTCCTCTCCTGTTTGGTATCTACTTCTCTGAAGTACAGGCTAACACAGAAGGTCTTTGGCTAACAAAGTTCGCAGAGGACTGCAAACTAGGAGCCATAATCAAAACTCCTAATGATGTGGACATCCTACAAAAGGGCCTCACTGAGACAGATGCCTGGTGTCAAAGCCATGGCCTTAAGCTCAATGCCAAAAAGTGCATTATCATCCCTTTTGATAAAAACATTGTACCCATGAACTACCACATAGGCGGTAGTCTACTTAACACTGAAAGTGTGATAGGAGACCTTGGGACACAGGTGGACAGTAGTCTCTCCTTTGATAATCACATCGCCACACTAGTCAGGAAATCCTTCTACGTGGCACACCTCATCACAAAAGGTTTCACATCCAGGAAAAAAGAGGTCATTGTTCCCCTCTACTCATCGCTCATTAGACCCATTATAGAGTACAACACCCCTTTTGATATGTAACTCACAAGACATCTACAACAACTGGAAAGGCCACAGAAATACCTCACAAAGAGGATTACTGGCCTCAAACAGATGCTCTACGCAGACCATCTCAAAAAACTCCAGCTTTACTCTGTCGCATATCACCTACTCAGAGGCGATGTCTGCCTAACATACAAAGCTATGTCAAACCCAGAGCTGTTGGATATGCTCCACTTAAAGAAATCCCAATCCCTCTGAGCTACACGCTCTAGTGACCTAAACCTTGTCACCACAATAAACAGAACATGCTGGAGGGATAGATTCCTGTCCCAGAGACTTCCCATACTCTGGAACAAACTACCTATCTATATCAAACAAAGCTCCTCATTAGCACCCTTCAAGAAAAATCTTGATGATTGGATGGGAGATAGGAAATTCACCCCGGGGATCACTTCTGTGCCATGCTTGACAGTGTCACAGGAAAATAATTTTCTTGGGTGGCAAAAGCCAGGGTACCATTTGGCTACGCTTATATAGGCCCTAGGGCCAATAGCCTAGTACCTACCTATGAACCTATGAACCTATTTATGAGAGTGTTGATGGTCAGTCAGAAGGGGTTTAAATTCCATTACAGCCACCATTGTGAATAAAAAAGGTGGGAGAGGATGTTGGCTCATAGATGAAGGTTTGAATCCTACTGCTGACAACCAGTACTTATGCTCTGGTAGATGGGTTTTGAATTCTACTATTGCCAACCAATATAAATGGCCATGATGGGTACAATCCCTCATGTCATACCAATGGTTTCAGACAGATTAAAGAATAAAAAAGGCAAACAAATATAAATCACTGACCATCTCAGTAAGAGCAGCTTGGCCTCAACAACATGTAAAAAATATGCACTGCTATCCTGGCTATGGGCCTTCATCATCTACACTCACAAATGGGATTCACACTGAATACTGACTGAGCAGACTATTTCACCTAGTCCACCAGACCCCTAACTCAATACTGCTTTTGAGTTTCATTGCTTTCTAGTGTATAGTTACCTAAAGTAAACCTACTTTACATAAACTCTTACATTACATACACACACACACACACACACACACACACACACACACACACACACACACACACACTGACTAGTTTCCTGGGAAGGAAGATAATATTCTTCAACACTGTAGCCTTCTATCCTGCTTATGGTAGTAAACTGCCACCACACAAAATTATCAGGCTGGGGATGTCCCAGTTACTTTTCACTCATAATTATAAGCCATATAATTATAAGCACAAATAGCATGAAGTAAAAGTAGTCTGGCTAATGAAGTTGGATGGCAGCAGCTAGTCACCAGTTAGGCATAAGTACCCTAGTTTCAATTAATAAATATGTATAAAACAACCAGCTACAACCTTTTTAAAAGTGAATAAATAAAAATACTTTGCTTAGAAAAGAATGAGTTAAGCAATACATTTAACAATAAAATGTATGCATGGACAATGAATTGCACATAAAAACAGAAAATAACCTTTTGAAACAAATAGATTACAAGAAAGAAAACATCTAACTATGGCTAGTTTCTTCCCAGCTAATTCTGATCTACAAGAATTATTGCATCTTAACTAAACGTATCTGAACTTCTAGGTAGAGAGAGACACAAGTACTGAGATCAATTACATTTTCACATCCGATGTACAATTGCCTTGTTCCTAGCAGAAGACAGGAAGTTACATTTTACAACTTTAACACAAATTTCGTATATTTTCTTTTCATTTTTTTCTTTTTATATTCATAGAAAAAGGTCAAAAATCTCAACTTTTTATGCTACTATAAGCACACAAATTGGAGTTTAAATCACATTTGAAATCATCTGCAGCAAGTTTTATCAAATTTAGGTGTAGCTCACATATGTGTTACATTTTGAATTACGAAGTTGCATATGTATATATAAACCTCCCTGCCTGTGTACCTGTAGTTGGAGGTTAGACTGTTGGAGAGTGGCATTCCATTCTGGACTATCAAATGTTTCGTGTTTGGGACTGCAGAACCCAAAGCACAAAAAGACTGAGAATGGACTGACGAGGTGGAAAAGACTAAAATGTTTAAATGTTTATTATATTTTTTATATCACCAAACTGGTAAGCTGTGTAAATCCTACTAGAAATTGATCATAAGAACAATGTAACAACATTCTGTAACATGATATCTAATGAGTCTTTTGCCTAATAAGAGTGGGTGTGTGGCAAGAAAAGGGGCAAAGGTATGTTCTGTAACAGTGTTCATTACAAAAAATAATAAAGGCTCCACATTTAAACATCTTTCTTTACCACTGAAACACAAATATTGGAGTTTAAATCCCATGTTTTAAATTAATCTGCTGCAGGTTTTATCAGGTGCACCTCACATATGGTCCATTCTAATTTAGAAAGTGGTATATTTAAGCAATAACCAACAATGTGGTGTGGTATATTGAAGATTTACCCATGGCTGGTGTGGTTTAATCATGAGGGCGAAGCCTGAGTGAATAAGCAAAGGCAACCGTGGGTAAATCTTCAATATACCATAACCACGGAGTCGGTTATTGCTATTATACAATTACATTATTTAAGAAAAACAGTACTTACTTTTCTTAAATAATGTCTTTGTATAATGGTGGATTGCTGTTCTTCCACCGGTTGTGGTATACTCCTTCTGCATTTTCATATACTGCGCATGTGTATGGGACTTGCATTCCCACGCATACCCAGTACATCAATGCTTTGAAACGGAAGCAATGGAGAAAAGAAAGTCTCCATTGCTCCGTTTTCTCTCTTTTTTTTTATTGTAAAAAAAAAAAAAGGTTTTGGGGCAGTTTATACCAATGGAAAAAAGTCCAGGTGACCGGACCTTTTTCCGTTGGTATATTGTGGGATTTACAACGGGCATGCTGGTTGGGCTGGCAAATCAGCGTGCACATTTTTGAGTATTAATAGGGAGACATTGTATAATTATATATATTAACCTCATTGCTTTTATACCTGTAATTGCAAGTTCAACTCTCGGAGACTTTTATTCTATGTTTCAATTAATGATACAAAACCCACAGCACAATAAGACTGAGGATGGATTGGTGAGGTGTTAAAGACTGATGTTAAAATGGTTTTGTTTTTGTATGACCAAACCAGTAAGCTATGTTTACAAAAACATTGTGGCAATGTTCTGTTATATGATAACTGCTGAATAAATGAGGGTGTGTGCCAAGAACTGGGTCAATGGTATATCCTGATACTGTGTTCATTAAAAAGAATAAGAATAATAAAGTTTATACCAAGACTGCTGAACAGAGTTTGAAAAATAAAATAAAAATGCATGCAGTGTTGAGCCTACACTTAGAAGCATTGAATGTAAACCAAATGGAAATATGTTAAAGAGAATATTAAACCCACTAGAAACTATGTGGTAATGCTTACAAGTCCAGATAAGGAAGAAGAAAAATAACATGGTGTGCTTAAAGATTTATACCCTCACAAAGAAGAAGAGAGGATGCAATCTGACTCAATATCAGATTCACCTACTAATAATGAAGATAAAGTGGGAAAATACTTTTTTGATTCCCAGACAAAAGTAGTTAAAACTTCTAAAGGGACTAGAACCTTCACTTGGCTCAAAAAATGTAGACGTTTGGGCACTAAAAGTGCTATTTCAGAAATGTTTATAAGGAAAGAATAGATCACCCTATCATTGTGGGAAGGGGTACCAGCAAGTGAATAAGTTAACAGATATGCTTTTACCCAAGTTAAAAGAAAGGAGGGGGAGGAAATACTAGACATGCATGTATGTGTTTGAACCCAACAAAGACCTAGCTATGCTGTTTGAAAGAAATAAAGGTAAAAACATTGGGTTGGGGACACAGAGAGGTAGAGTATACACCACTGAAAGGGGCATGTCA
>NC_056741.1:409604182-409750697 GCF_019279795.1 Protopterus annectens
CCTATTCCAGAGAAAGAGTTATTCTTTGAGACACGCCTGTTACGTACCCTATTTATGTTGCAAAGTTTAAGTCCCTAGATTAGGTAGCTCTGATGCTATTCCTTTTGTGGATATGCAAAAGGGCCATCAGAGCAGATTCTAAGGGTGCCTTGTATGCCAGACATAGGTCACCCCTCAAAAGTTTGTAGGAGACAGAGTATAGGCATAGAGCTTTGAGACAATCTGCACAGGACATGTTGTTAACCCCCTGTATTCTTTTTATAAGGAACCTTATAGAAGGGAGTGTTGTACTCAGTGATAGGTCTGATGAGGGCCAAATACAGTGGAACAATAACTTCCTTGGACTTAGATGCCATGCCTTTGTTTATAAGTTGAGCAATATATAATGATTTCCTCACTACCTTAGACACATGTAGGTTGAAAGCCAGGTTACTGTCAGCATACATCCTCAATCTCTGACTACTGGATCTGCTCTTAAGGTTATAGTATCAATGAGGTTTCTTGGGGTATCTGACCCCCCAATGCGCAGTATTATAAATTTTTGGCATTGAGATTTAAACCATGACTGTGACACCAGTCATTTGTCTGTGTTAGCCCTTCCTGGAGGATATTAGTGTCCTGAGGAGATTCTATGATAGGTCCCAGTTTGCAATCATCTGAAAATATGGTCAGCCAGAGGCCCTTGATATTGGCCTTGACTTCTGAGAAGTAGATGCCAAAAATAAGCAGACTCATCCCAGAGCCCTGAGAGACTCCACTAGTAACTGGCCTCTTTGTGGATCCTAACAGTCTAGGTCCTATCTTTGAGCCAGCTAGCTATCCAGCATGTAACATAGGGGCTTATGCATAATTCCATGAGTTTTTGACAATGAGGTATTGTATCAAATGCCTTGGTCAGGTCAAGGTAGGAAGTATGCACCATTTTGCCGTCATCCACTGCTTTGATGACCTTCTTGGAGAAGTCCACCAGGCTGAGTAGGCATGACCTGCCCTTGACAAAACCAGAATGGGTTAGATCCAGTGTCTGAAGGTTTCCTTTGTCATTAGTAATCATTTCCTTGATAATTCTTTCCATGGCTTTGCATATGAGACTAGTCAGACATAAGAGTCTGTAATTACCAGGGTCCACTGATGACCTGCCCTTGTGCAGAGGGATGACATTGTAGTTTTCCATTCATGTGGAATGAAGCCTATCTGGAAGCTATGGTTAAATAGTGACTTCAGTAACTCCAGTGGTCCTGATAGGCAGGGCCGGCCTTAGCTAAATTGGCACCCTAGGCAGAGTAGTGCTCTGGTGCCCCTTGAGCCACACCCATGCCATACTCATGATACACCCCTATTTGAGCCACACCCTCAGATACATTACTCCCCATGAAAGCCACTTCAGTTATTTCCTTCAATTTTTTTAAATTTATGAAAATAAGTTTCTACTGTAATGGGTTTTGAATTACCAAGCATTTTCCGAAAGTTACGAAATCCAAAATTTATACCAGAGTTCATCTGACAAGTAATAACATCAAAAATCAGAACCAGCTGAGAGACACACACACACACACACACACACACACACACACACACACACACACACACACACACACACACACACACACACACACACACACACATGCAGTCCCAGCAGGTGCCCAAAGCTGTGCCATCAGCTGGCAGGTACCATTCACCCAGGCATATGAGGCTTTGTCCTTTTGATTACAGGGCATTTATTGAAGAATGCTTTGATGGTTACATTTCACAGCCCCCCTGCCTTGAACATAACTTTTGTTCTGCCTGTGTCAGGACTGGAATGACAAAAAACAAAGGGAGACCCATTTACATTTTTCTATTCACTTTGCATGCTATTTCTTTAAATTAATCACTAGTTTTTCAGCAAAAGACTTATGCTTTTATCTACTTGTTTATGTTTATTGATTGTATTGTCTTACTTAATAATTTATGAAATGTAATTCACCTTTTTTTTGAAAAGTTGCCAGTTTTAGGAGGGATTAAGAGGGGCAGAGCAAAATTTGGAGTCAAAATAAGACAGTTGAGAAAGAAGTAAACTGCCACAACCACAGATTTGTAAGCAACCAAAGATCTGCAAGCAGCACTGTCATGATCACATCACCCATTTATAACTAAACCTGGTGAGAGGACACATGAAGCATTCACAGACAACAGCTGAACAAGACACAGGTACATTCACTTAACACAAGAGAAGTAAACACTTACTCCAGCTGTTATCTTCTCTGCAACCTTTGTACTACTACAAGTGCACAGGACTGGACAGTTTTTGCTGTCCTTACCATTCTATACTGCTGTTTAAATCCAAAAGCACCACCAATAGATACTAACCCTACGCACAGCTGTGCCACATTTCACAGAAGACACACAAACATTTTTTCCAGTAAGCAATGAAACAAACTATATGAACCAATGGCAAAATCGTCCAAATCAGAACATTTCAACCATAAAGGCCACTCAAACTTGTGTCATTGCAATCCATCAATACCAGTCAATATGCACAATCTCTGCAGAAGTAAAAGTCATCTGAATAATTTCACATTAAAGAGATCTGTAGCTAAAGAAAAGGTTGTGGCAAGCAAACAACTTTATATTTCAGTGTTTCATCTACCAATTCAGCGTCTGCTGTCAATGAAGAATAAATTGCCTATGTTACATTAAAAAAATGGTAAGCTGGTAATATTACATTAGGGAATGGATAGCAAACTGAAAGCAGGTTAATAGTTACTAGGCATCTCATCCAAAGGAGTGCATACTCAGGACTGCAGCACCCCACCCCCTTAAAATACAACACAGTATCAAGGATGAACAGAATTACCTCTTGCCTCAATGTATGGACAACATTTAAAGAACTGCTTGACAAGCAAAAATACAAAAAAAAAAAATTCTGGAATTGAACAGGCATGCATGCAACAACAGGAATGACTAGAAGGCTGATGGACACTCTTGTAAATAGTTATTTCTTTGTTTCTGTATTAAGGTTCATAGGTTCTTAGGAACATAGGATAATACTGGGCTATTGGCCTAGAGGCCCTTATAAGCCTAGCCAAGAATTTCACCCATGTTCCCTATAAGATTAGTTTTTTTTTCTTACTTTTAAATATGTATATACATTTCTGATTACAAATTTTGTAGGGATTATGTTTTATAAAAATGTAATAAAAACATTTAAAAAAAAAAAAAGAAATTCTGATCAGTTATTAATTTTTTATGAAGGTAAGAATAAATGACATACTGGGTCAAAATAGACTTTCTCCAAATGATTGTGTCATTCCATTACCTTTTGTTACATCCAACAGAATTAAGCAATTCCATGCAGGGACAATGCTCACTCTACCAGGGCACTGGCCTCATCTGTGGCTTTTTAGAAAGGGATGGATTCTAGAAGTATTCTAGAATCAGCAACTTGGTCATCAGTACATACTTTTACAAGACACTCAAACTCAACTGCTTCTACAGGTTTAGATCAGACTTCGCTCAGACCTTCTCCAGAGGCATCTGCGCCCTCATCCTTCCTCCACCCAGTTAGTATATACTATGGTAAACGACCCTTACAGCTAAGGCTACTACAGCAGTGATCCAATGATGGACAGAGTACATTTATTTAAGTAAACTTAACAGTACCTGTTCGAATGATCACTGCTGTAGTAGCCACTCTGATGACTACTGTTACAGTTTATGTATGGTAAATCTGTCATGAAAACGTTGTGGGTTTGCTTCCTTTGAAGTGTTATTTGCTCTGTTATATTGCAATCAGCCTGCACATGTGAGAAATGCTTCTGATTATGTTCTTATAAAGTTTGCACTATAACATGTGCATTGTCTCCAATAGACATTACAGTGTGTTGGCATGTTGACTGCATGTGCTACATAGACTCACTTTGAGAAAAACACATCTTCTATCCCTACTCACCTTATGGGATATTATGGGTGCATGGCTCACACTCCATTTCTGTTAGGTATGTACATCTTGTTGCATCACAAGTTTAATGGCATATCCCACATCTCTCATGTATGCAGTTCTCACCTGTTATGATTTTCACAGTTTATCCACTTTATGCATCATAAAAAGATATATTCTTTTCTATCTGAAATTTCTGATTGTTGAACATATCCTTGAGGGTTGCAGACACAAATGACAGACTTTTCTGTCTAAGAATTTATACCTTTAAGAACATGCATGTTATATTGCCCCTTTAATTACTCGAAAATCTTTGAAATACAATGGTGCTAGTATTTTTGGAATTAACACTTGTGAATGTTTACATATGACTAATAATGTAAGGAAAGTCAACATACACTGCATTGTGCATTGGATCAAATCCTCCTTTTCAGTAGTACTATTCCTTTGCATATCACACACGAATAGCCTTTGGTAAATTGCCTCTTCAATTAGTGGCCACGGTGGTGCAGTGGTTAGCATTGTTGCTTCATAACGAGACTTTGTCTGGTTTGATTCTCAGCTGGAGTGCCTTCTGTGCAGAGTCTGCATGTCCACCCTGCGGATGAGTGAGTTTTAAAGATATGCAGGTAGGTGTGTGTGCATTTGCATGTGCCTTCTGTAAAGGCCGGGTGCTGGGCTGGCAACTCAACACCATAAAAACACCACTACCAATCAATCTCTGGACTGGTGATTTGCTGTGGTGACCCCTAACCGGGAAAAGCTGAAAGATGTTGCTTTTTATATTGCCTCTTAAATTACACTTGAAGATTGCAGAGTAGCTCAGTGTAAGACTTTTCAGAATCCCTCCCACAGTAACCTACTTGCCTCGTGTTTATTTATCATGCACTGGATTAACCATACAAAAATATCTAGTGGTGGTGATGATTATTTTTTAATTACTATTAATTACTATTAATTTGCTAACTCAAGTGCATGTTTTCATAAAAGCACAAGCTGTTTAATGCTTCCAAATGGCTACAATACTCTTAAAATGTAAAGTATATTAATGTTTCTAGATAACAGATGCACTCATTTTAATATCAGGAGATAATAATAATAATTATCCAGTAAAGTTCAAGGATCTCTGCAGTCATTTCAACTGCAATGTATAAGGTACACTGCCTTCTCTGTTATATTCAGCAATCAACAGTACAACACAGAAATAAAAGCATCCACTCATTCCTCACTGGGGGATATCATACTGTATCATACTGTACCTGGTTTTTAAGCACTAACAGGATAACTACAATTTCAACTAATAAAACATAAAACTTTAACCTTCTCTTCTTTCTAAAATAAAAAAAGAGAAGTGAGTAGCCAAGTTGAAGAACTAGTAAAAAAAAAAAAAAAAAAAAAAAAAACTTTGGTGTCATTCAGCTTGATGGACCATCTTCCTGTATCACTCACACTTGTAGGAAGGCCAAAGCACAAGACTGGAATTTAACTAGCAATATGTACCAGTTTGCCATTTAAATAGAACATCTCCATGAACTGGGATGCATAAGAGTCTTCGATGGACTGCTTGCCTCTCAGTCACAGCATGGGCAGGCTGAAGTGCAGGATCAGAACTGAGAGTGGCAATAAACAAACTGGTGGGTGGGACAATGTGGCATTTAACCATTCAAATAATAACTCCCCATCTTATTTGTAACACTTTAAAGCCTTGGATGGTTGCAGGGTGGTGATAACTAAACAATAATACATTAGAGGTATTGTGCCTAAATTACTGCACACCCAGGGAGATTGTAAGGTACAACCTAGAAAGGCCGATGTGTTACAACTACCAATTATGTTGTAAAACTTCTACCCTTAACTGCCTCACTGCATTTATATAATGGAAATAGTTATGTTTCTCCTGTGCAGAGCAAAACAATGCAGGAATCTAGACTTGCTTGCTGATGTTACCAGTGTATCTTGGCTTCAAGGTGTTACTACTCTGACACAGACATTTATGTCCTCTGTAATAGGTCATCACTGACCTAAAATGAGGACAGCCTCATAAGTATGTGTATAGTCTTTTCCTGTGTGTTTTAGGTACAAGAGACTGGCACTAGAACATAGGGACCTTTGTAAACACAAAGATCCCTTGTCTACTAAAGGTTTACATTGGTATAGCTTAGTTCCATATTCCCATAAAGCTATCAGAACAACTCAGATAAATGAAATAAATCCATAAATCAAACTTCATTTTCTAGGTATTCTGGAAAGGGTTTGCCTACAAGACAACAGCAAGGTACTTATGCTCCATGTTTACGCATTTCATGATTAATTTACATCAGAAGTGTTGCATGGCATGTCTGCATAAAAGTAAATGTCATGCTTTTAACAGATAGATCAAAACAGCTCCAGATTATTAAGAAGGAAAGTCTTGCCACTGTTTAAATGAAACAGTGCTCTTTTAAGAGCTGCTTAATGAAATAATCAGAGCAGTTTTGACACCCTAGATAAAGCAGTCTGACCCCCGTGACCCTTAAAGTTGTCAAATAAGCCATTCTGCTGTAATGTAAAATGACAGTATATGTGTTTATCTTGGAAACTGAAGTTCTCTTCATCCACTTTGAATGCCAACAAATGGACTCAGTTTTTGTTCTTGAAATCAGTTGTAATTTGCATTATCATTTAAAGCACTTCCATGAATGTATAATTCATAGCCAAACAGTACACCATAAGCTCTTACTGTTGACCTCACAAATGACCTAAGGAATTCTCAAAAGTATATGTGCATATGATATAACTTTATAATTCACAATCATTGAAGCATTGCTAGCATAGTTATTCTAAACTGTCTAAAAGTGTCTCAAAAGATAACTGTGGTTATTCTATTGTTTGTGAGAACCTATGAGATTTTCGCTATTGACAGTCACTATAAGTTTTAAACATTTCTACCATTTCAGCCTTGATAATGACTTCTTCCTATCTGATACGCTCTGTTATGAAATATTCATACATTTTTCTTAGCAAATTAAAGTTTAAACTATTTCTTTAAAATGGGCAAACATTTTAATGTGTGCATAAGGTAAAAGATAACTAAATAATTGTTCTATACACTTAAATATCTGTAATAAAAAAATTAAAAGATCAGCATAAGTGCAGATATTTTTATTTATCACCTTGTCTGTCCTATGCCATAGCTTAAGAAAACTCAATTCCATTTACAGTAAAACTTAAAAAAATAAATTAATAAACACAACTTACAATGCATACAAACGCACACACACACACCAAAACACCATTTACATAAATCAATCCCTAAAAATTCAAATTAACATAATTGAAGTGAACATTCTAAAATAAAAGTAAAGCACAAACGAAAACTTGTCAATCAGAAAATAGCAATACCAGCAAATCAGTTCCGAAAGTGTCAGACTACACTAAATACTTCTAAACTACCTAAAAAAAACTTAAACTTCAAAGGTAAAAAGCAGTCACCTCACTGCAGTAATAGAGACACCAAAAGTACCAAAATAAAATAGAGAACTGTCTTAGAAGTAGAGCAGCAAACCACCCATGAGACAATAATATAATTCAGACATTTCATCTAATCACAACATATGAAAACAATGCTGACCCCACTCAATACCATTTCCTGGCAGGCCAGGCACCTTACCTCTCACTTGTCCATTCTTGCTCCAGTACGCAACGTCTTCTGCAATTCAAATTTCGCGCCCCCAAAACAAAGTCACACATAATCTGTCGCACAGGCATATCAGGTGTTTGTGACCTGTTTTTGTCATCTGCGGCCATAAAAAGAGGGTGTTCTTAAAGAAGAACGTCCTTAAAAATGTTTTTTTAAAAAAATAATTTAAATAAATAAATAACTAAAATTGCGCCCTTTATGTGATCGGGCTGTACGGTGCCCTAGGTGGTTGTCTAGTTCGCCTATGCCTAAGGCCAGCCATGCTGATAGGTTATGTTTCATGCTATTTAGAAGGCAACCTGGGATATTATCAGGGCCCATTGATGCAGTGGTCTTGGCCTTAGAGAGTGCATTTAGAACCTGCTCCCTCATGGTAGCTAGGTGGCATTATGTTTGATGGCATTTCCTTGGGGGGGGGGGGGGCAGGTGAGAGATGAGGATAAAACTGGAGCTAAATCTGTCAGCCAGCATATTTGCTGTATCTTCTGACTCTGTGTAGATGGCTTCATTTACAATTAGCTCTTCACACTGTGGTGTATTGCCTTTAAGGTTTTGAACATAACTAAAGAAAGCCTTATGATTATCCTTGGCCTGGGAGGCTATTGTAACCTCAAAATTGGCTTTGATAGACTTGGTTTGGATCTGAATTGTTTGTTCAGATTAATGAGAGATTTTTTGTTATCCTGCTGGGCATTTTTTAATTTTTGCTGTGACTTTCTTCCTTTTGTTAAACAACCTATTAATATTTGGATTCCATTAAGATGGTTTGTTTTTTAAGTTTGTTCTGAGCTTATTTCTTGTAGGCACAGTTGATGCATGTATTACCATGACTATACAGGGTTTCTGTGAATAATTATGCATTAGGTAGGTGAGTTCTCAGGGCTTGGGGATTTGAAATTTTGCCATGTTATCACTTAATAATAGAAAATTTGCCTTAGAATAGGTCCTAAATATTATGGGTTTAACTAGAGTCCCGATTCGATTTTGATTTCAAAGGAGACAGCTTTATGGTCTAACCTTATCAGATAGGACATTATACTGGGGCTGGGGCAGTCTCCCATGTTTGTGAGTACCAGGCCAGTATGTTTCTTCCTCTAGTGGGTGCACAGACTATCTGGTCCAGTGTGTTTTTGTTTACAAAGTCTAGGACTCTCTGGGCCTGCAAGTTTTGGTTCATGTATGATTCCCAGTTTATACTGGTTTAGTTAAAGTCACCCAGGAATATGTATTGAGTTGAATGAAGAGTGTCTCCAGTAAGTTTAAATATAGGTTTCCTGGGTCAGAGAGAGTGACCTATAAGTTACCAAGATATGGTATGGGACTTTGCCTATGGTAATTTAGACATGGAGAAGCTCAAGCGCATTGTCCTGTCTGACTAGCCTTGAAGTGAGTTTGCTATTGCTGTAAATTGAGATACCTCCATTTTTAGTCCCTGCCTGAGCAGTAGCTGGCCTAAATGGGTGGAATGCATTGTAGCCCTGCACTGCTGGGGTGGTCTCTGTGGCTTTAAACTATGCCTCAGTAAATACACAGCTATCAGCATTCTCTAGGGTGAGGAAAGCTTGGAGGGAGTACAGTTTCTTTTTTAGGCTCTTGGCATTGAGTAGTAACACCTTTACATTCTGTTGGGTTGGTTTTGCTGTGTCAGAAGGTTTGTCATTTCGGTATTGCCTAAGAAGGGCACTATGGGAAAGACAATGTTATAGTCAGTATTCAAAAGCCTAGAGGGAAAAGGTGTAGACTATCTTTGGCAAAGTAACATGATGCTTCCATGCTGATAAATATTGAACCCTCTCCTTGGAATGACCCCAGAAACTAGGCAAATTATTAAAGTCAGTCATTTTCTGTTGGTATTGTGGCCTCATTCTTGGTGAAGGTAGAATGCTGCTCAATGCTAGGCTTATACCAGCCTGGGACGCCTAGCCTGAGAGCTCCATAATGTCTCTCTTTATAAAGTCCAGGAAGGTATGTCTCAGATTATTTACACCCAGATGGACTATGACTGAGTCATATTGGCACATGTGGTCCAATGACCTCAGTGAATGCATGATCTAGTGGATCCTGACCCCTGATACACAACTAACTGTGACTTTTTCCTTACTCAGCTTGATGAGCAGGACATCTGTGTGTCTCACAATGGAGTCGCGTATTGCTAAGATATTGGGTTGCAGGGTGACTTGTCTTGTGGGCTTTGAAGATGAGACTCTGCAAGGTGTGGCTGTATGTGTTGTGCTAGGTGTTTTGGTAGACTGATTTTGAGGTTACTGAGGATATTTGTTGTAGATCCAGTGAGTAGGAGGTCTTTGGGGTTTAGGAGGATTACTTTTAAGTGGCTCTGCATTTGTGGATCTATGTGTCTGATCCATGCTGTGTGTGGTGGGTGTAGTGTGTGCATTTCTGATAACTTGGTTGGTATTATGAGTGCTTGTATGTGACAGCTTTGCTTCCAGTGATATTGTGTAAATACATCTCTCTCATACCCTATCAGTCTGTTGAAGAATGAGATGGTTGTCAATAAAGATAACACAATTGCTACATTGTCTCAGGGCATCCATATCCACAAAGTTGGCTGCAGAGATAGCAGGAAAGTTCATGTCCATGTTTACTGGCCCTCTTTAGGTAATCGGTAGATTATTGCAGAAGTATAGAGTAGTAATGGGAGTATCTACTCCAAAACACATAAGGTAGTGTTTATCCCTGGACAAACTAGTTCTTTTCACAACTGAGTAAAAGGTAAATTCTGAAGAGTGGTTTTATAGGGAAAATATCAATTCAAGTTGCCTGGGTCTTTACAGGGCACTGCTAAAACCTGCTTATACAGGCTCAAAAACAACCAGTAAACAAGTAAAACAGCTCCTGACCAAACACAACTAGCATAATATAAAGTTTCTTAAATAATTTACAGCACAGAATTTGACCAGGCTACCTTCCACTGCTAGCAGAGATTAGCAGTAATCCTTCTAGGCTATTAAATCACAAAATGGACCTGAAGTGCAAGAAATAACAAATTTAAACAATTAAACTGCTCAAAGTGCAGAAAATGATAAATTAAACAGTATTGCAAACAGCAGACAGAGCAAAAAGGCAGAAGTGCAGAAAAATAGTTTTAAATGCAAATGCAGTGGTAAAAAACAGCACACTAAAACAATTTAGAACATAAAAACATAACAAATAATGCATAGGAATAATAGTAGTACTTATATTTAACTGTAACAAGTACAATTTGGGAATGAAAAGTACTTACCCAGTGATGCAAGGCACAAGATTTACTCTGAAGTTTCTGAAATCAGTGACTCAAAATAACCAGTAAAGAAGCAAAATGGCCCCTACCAATCACAACTAGCACAATATAAGATTTCAAGTGATTTATAGTTCAGAATATGACCAGGCTACTGTTCACTGTCACCAGAGAGCAGCCCTAACCCTACCATGTTCTTATAGGTTCATAGGTTCATAGGTAGGTAATAGGCTATCTACCCAAAGGCATTTATAAGCCTAGCTGGAATGTGTTGGCTTTCGCCGCCCCCTTAGATTAGTTCCCTGTGCCTTTGTCCAGCAGAGCCATTGAAGTGATCCCTGGGGTAAACCTTCTGTTTCCCATCCACTTGTCAACTTTTCTCTTGAAGAGGGTTAGCGAGGAGCTCTGCCTAATGTAGATAGGAATCTTGCTCCAGAGCATGGGAAATCTCTGGGACAGGAATCTATCCCTCCAGCATGTCCTATTTATTGTTGTGGTGAGGTTTAGATACCTGGAGCGTATGGCTCGAGGGGATATGGTTTTCTTTAGGTGGAGCATGTCCATCAATTCTGGGTTAGACATGGCCTTGTATGTCAGGCAGAGATCACCTCTGAGTCGGCGGTATGGAACCGAGTACAGCTGGAGTTTCTTCAGTCGAGCTGCATAGGGCATCTGCTTGAGGCCAGTGATCCTCTCAGTGAGGTACTTCTGTCGTCTTTCCAGTTGTTGTAGGTGTCTTGTAAGGTACATCCAAAATGGGGCATTGTACTCTATGATGGGTCTGATGAGTGATGCATAGAGGGGCCCAATGACCTCTTTCGATCTGGTTGCAAACCCTTTTGTGATTAGGTGGGCCACATAGAAGGATTTTCTAACCACTTTGGCAATGTGATTATCAAAGGAGAGGTTACTATCTACTTGGGTCCCCAGATCCCTTATTACATCTTCTGTATTTAGGGGGCTACCACCTATGTGGTAGTTTGTGGGTACTTTGTTTTTTCCAAAGGGGATGACTATGCACTTTTTGGCATTTAGCTTGAGGCCATGGTTTTGACACCAGGTACCTGTCTCAGTGAGACCCTTTTGGAGGATGTCTGTGTCAGCCGGAGAGTCAATTATAGCCCCTAGTTTGCAGTTGTCTGCAAACTTGCTCAGCCATAGTCCTCCTGTGCTTGCCTGTACCTCTGAGAAGTATATGCCGAACAGGAGGGGTCCTAGGACTGAGCCCTGGGGAACGCCACTTGTAACTGGTTTAGAGTCAGACCTAGCTCCCACAACTCTTACCATGTGAATTCTGTCCGTGAGCCAGTTGGCGACCCATCATGTGATGTAGGGGTTTATGTTCAGGCTGGTGAGCTTGTCTATAATACCTGAGTGGGGAATGGTGTTGAAGGCCTTTGTGAGGTCTAGGTAAGCTGTGTGGACCACCTTTCCCTCATCTATAGCCTTGGTAATGTCTCAAAGATGTCCACCAGGTTTAGGAGGCATGATCTGCCCTTAACAAAGTCGAACTGGGTAGGGTCCAGTGTTTGGAGGTTTCCAGTGTCTCTGTTAATGAAATCCATGATGATGCGCTCCATCATCATGGAGCTCATAAACAAAGACATTGGGGACCTACAGACACTAGATCCTACCCAGTTCAGCTTTGTCAAGGGCAGATCCTGCCTTTTGAACCTGGTTGACTTCTTTGAAACAGTCACCAAAGCCATAGATGAAGGGAAGGTAGTCCACACAGCCTATCTGGACCTTGCAAAGGCATTTGACACAATACCCCACTCGGGCATCATAGATAAGCTATCCAGCTTAAATATAAATCCCTATGTCACAAGATGGGTCGCAAACTGGCTCAAAGACAGAACCCACAGAGTGAGAGTTGCTGGAGCCATGTCAGACTCGAAACCGGTCACAAGTGGCATCCCACAGGGTTCTGTCCTGGGACCACTCTTGTTCGGTATATACTTTTCCGAGGTACAGGCAAACGTGGGAGGGCTATGGCTCACCAAGTTCGCAGACGACTGCAAACTGGGCGCCATAATCAACTCTCCAGCTGACACAAACATCCTTCAAAAAGGTCTCACAGAGACAGATAACTGGTGCCAGCACCATGGTTTAAAGGTAAATGCCAAAAAATGTATAGTCATACCCTTTGGCAAAAACAATGTGCCCACAAATTACCACATAGGCAGAAACCCATTAAGTACAGAGAAAGTTATTAGGGACCTGAGGACCCAAGTTGATAGCAATCTCTCCTTTGAAAACCACATTGCCAAAGTGGTTAGAAAGACCTTCTACATAGCCCACCTCATCACAAAGGGTTTCACATCTAGATCAAGAGAGGTAATCGTGCCCCTTTATTCATCCCTCATCAGGCCCATCATAGAATACAATGCCCCTTTTGGGATGTACCTTACCTGACACCTGCAGCAATTAGAAAGACCCCAAAAGTATCTCACCAAGAGGATCAAGGGTCTCAAACAGATGCCATATGCTGCTCGGTTAAAAAAACTCCAGCTCCACTCAGTTGCATACCGCCTACTTCGAGGCGATCTATGCCTAACATACAAAGCTATGTCAAATCCAGAATTAATGGACATGCTCCACCTCAGTAAATCTAAATCCCTTAGAGCCACACGCTCGAGAGACTTGAATCTCAGCACAGAAATAAATAGAACTTGCTGGAGGGACAGGTTCATAACCCAGAGGCTCCCTTTGCTCTGGAATAGAATTCTAGTTCATGTGAGGCAGAGCACCTCACTGAATCTCTTCAAGAAGAATCTCAATAAGTGGATGGGGGATCATAGGTTTGTCCCAGGGATTACTCCCGTGTCACTATTAGACAGAGGCACAGTAAACTAAACCTTAAAAAGGGCACAGTATACTCAAATCAAGGGGTGGCGTAAGCCATACAGAATCGGGCTAGGCTTATAATTGCCCCAGGGCAGATAGCTTAGTATGAACCTATGAACCTATAGCTTTGCAGACCAAGCTAGTCAGGCTTATAGGGCGATAGTTCCCGGGGTCCGTTGTGGCTCCACCTTTGCGGAGTGGAATATCCGTTGCTGTGCGCCACTCTGTGGGTACGTAGGCTGTGGAGAGGCTGAGTTTAAACAGTGTATTTAGGTGAGGGGTTAGTTCATCTTTGAGCTCATGTAGGATGCAGCCCGGGACACCGTCCGGTCCCATTGATGCTGTGTTTTTGGCTTTGGAGAGGGTTGTTTTAACCTGAGTGTCTGTGATTTCAGGGGCACTACATTCTTCTGATATAGTTATGGGCCCTTTTGGAGGTGAGAGGGGGGGGGTGAAGGTTGCACTGAACCTGTCTGCCAGGATGTTGGCTATATTGGTCGGTTCAGTATATTTTGTGCCATTCTGCACTAACTCCAAGCAGATCTGAGAACTGCCACTTAGATTCTTGACATAGCTAAAGAATGCCTTGTAGTTATCTTTGGAGCCTATGGCAATTTTTCTTTCGAAACTAGCCTTGGATGATTTTATGAGGGATTCTTAAATCACAAAATGGACCTAAAGTGCAAGAAATAACCAACTTAAAGAATAAAACTGCCTGAAGTGCAGGAAATGATCAAATTCAACAGTATTTCAAACAATAGATACAGTAAGAAGGCAGGAGTGCAGAAAAAATACATTTTTAAATGCAGTGATAAAAACATAGCACTCTAAAATGATTTAGAGTGTTAAAAAACTTAACAGATAATGTGCAAAATAACAGTAGTACTTATATTTAAGTTAAATTTAGGAATACAAATAATTATCCGGTGATACATGGCAAAAAAAATCAGATAAGAAAGAAAATATTTTTCAGACAAGTAGCTCTGTAGTTCTTTGTTGTTGAATGGCTTTGAAGTAGATCAGACTATCAGCAGATTAATTTAAGTGCAGATGTCTGAGAAAATCTCTTGCAAATCACCAGCCAACAGCAAATATACTTCTAACCTGCCCATAGCAATCACATCACAAGTCTTAAACTTTATCCCTCTCACAACAAAGAAACCAGGGAGCAACTGCATTGCGTTAAAGAGAAAATAACGGATTTCCTTGATAATATGCATGAGTTTGGAAAGATTGCTATTAAGCAACTGTTTTTTTTTTTGATAATAATGCCAGAGCACAAAGGTTTTTAGCACAATGGCTCAGGCAGCAGAAAATAGAAAGAGTTGTTGCCAAGCTTAGGGCACTTGCAACAAGGAAAATAACGACAGGTCCTATAAGGAATATTTTAGAAATTTTATGAAAACCAGTGTAAAGCAGAGAAATTTGGAAATCAAGAAAAAATACAAATGGAAATGTTTATGGAAAAATTAAATATGTCAAGGTTAGGTAGATAAGGCTTGATTACTAACAGTTAGGATGGGATGAGCTGAGATAAAAATGATGATTATGACCAGTCTACAGAAAAGTCTCCAGGAATAGATGGTGTTTCCATAGACGTTTGTAAGCTAGGAGGGAAGAAAGGGATAAAGATCTGGAAGGTTTTGTTTAACAATATTTTAACATCCTGGAAGAAAGCTGTGGTGGCCATAATACCAAAAGATGGTAAAGACCCATCAGAAGAGCCATAAAATGATAGTGTGAACTATTGAGGATAAACAAGAAATTATGTATTGCTAATATTATGCAAAAAGACCAGAATTTCCAGACACAAGATATACAAAATGATTAAGAGAGAAATTAGAAGAAAGAAAAATACTTCCACAAGAAAAACTGTCTGAAGCTTCAAATGAAATTTGAGTTCATTAATACTCAGATTTGTGAAAAACAGTATACAGATCAAGAAACTTTGATCTGTTTGTAAAAAGAAGCATCTGAGGAAGTGCAAAAATATAAACAACAAAGCTTAGAGATATTTGAAAAGTATAAGAAAGAAATATGGACATGGGAAAGAAAGAGATTTGAGATGGTGTAATATTTATGCAAAGGAGAAAGCCAAATTAATCGATATAAAGAAAGCAGCCATAAAGATATTCAAAGAGAAATACAAAGACATCCGGATATGGAAAATTTCACAATAAAAAAATAATATCACAAAGATGGAATGTAGAAAAGAAGATTAGTAAAGTAGAAGTTAAAAAAATAGATGTTGACGTTATGGAGTGCCTGCAAAATGAAGGATTTGATGTAGAAGGTCTAACACAGGTTACATCACAACATGATGTACTAAATCCCCAAAGTAAGGAAAAACAGGAAGATCAGGAGACATCTGAAGAAAAAATATGGACATGGGAAAGAAAAACAGGTATAATATGGTGTAATATTTATGCTAACGAGAAAGCAAAACTAACCAATACAAAAAGAGCAGCACCAAAGATATTTGAAGAGAAATACAAGCAAAGGAATCCAGACATGGAAAACTTTACAATACAAAAAATAAGAAGACAAAGTGATAAAGTAAAAAAGGAGATTAGTAATGGAAAATTTAAAGAAATAGAAACTGAGGTTATGAAGTACCTGCAAAGTGAATGATTCAGTGTAGAAAACCAAATGCAGAAGGTACCACAACAAGATAGAGCAATGGATATCCAAATCAAGGGGAAACCAGTGGAACAGGAAGCAATTGGTCAGGTGCCATATAATGATATTTTGGAGTCTTCCACAGGAAACCAGTATAAACTTTCACTTGAAGTTAGACAGCAAAGAAAGGAACAGGAAACTGTGGAAACTCCGATGCAGTCAATGTTGAGGAGTGATAGGCCAGTGAGTTCCCATATGACAGAGAGATGGATGGCACAGGATGAAATTGAAGAGAAGGTGCCACAGGAAGATGCTATATAACTTTCTATAGAATGCCCACAGGAAATGGAAAACAAGGGATGTGTCCTCAGTTTGGAAGAAAATGAGCTAAGAGAAGAGTTGCTTGATTTAATAGACATGGATAGAAATATTAAAATCAACAAGAGAAGTAGACTGCAGAAGGACAATAAAATCCAAAAAGTCAGAAGTTAGAAAAAATAAATGCAGTAATTAGAACTGTCCATAGAGATCCATGTGATATAACAGAAGTAAACAGGATATATTACTGTGCTACTAAATTAATAACTGATACAAGTTCTACCACAAAAACATAGGGTAGAGAGGGAAAGGAAGGGGAGAAATCAAATACCATCATGGAAGTATCAAATAGAGAAAACTATAAAAAATTAAGACAAGAAGTGTCACTGTTAGAAGATTATAGAAGAGGGAATAGACCAACAAAAATATTAAAAAAGATAGATGTGATAAAAGCAATGCACAGTATTAGAACAGACCAGGATCTATCATGCACTATCACAAATAAACTAAAAATTTCAGTACAGGTGGAAAAACTTAGAAGATACACAGATAAATATAAAGGAAAAGTACAAAATAAGCAATTTATTGATGACCTAAAATTTTTTATAGAGAATTGGGAAACAAGAAAAAAAGGAATTGAAAGTATGCCAAAAAAAGAGTAAATGGATACATTTTGGAGAAGTATCTATGAAGATCTTGTGGAACATAACAAAGATGCTAAATGGATAGAAGCAGTAAAAGAAAGAATAAGAAGTTTAAAGGTACAGGATATGAAATGTGATGAAGTAATAAGAATGTAATTTGGTCTTAATAAGTGTGCAAAAGCAAACTTTAAGTAGGAAAACTGCAGTACCAAGAAAACATCAGTTTGGGACAAGAATGTGATATAAAAGAACTTGAGCAGGCAAGACTGTATAAATATTTGGGAACTGATGAAGGATCAACAATAAAACATGAACAAATGTAAAGAAAACTTAGTAAGGAATACTTTAGAAGACTTTAATTCTGAAAACAGTATTGACATCTAGGAACAAAATTCAAACTATAAACCAATTTGCTCTTCCTGTCCTAACTGACAGTTTTGGAATGATTGACTGGCCCCAAAATGTGTTGGATAGATTAGATAAGAAAACAAGAAGGATGCTGTATGCTCACCAATTGATTTATAAAAATCAGTGCATACCGAGTTTATATATTCCCTGTTCAGATGGAGGGATGGGGCTCCTTGAAATTGATTACATGTATGGATCTGCAATTGTGGGACTCCACATGTATCTGCTGATTTCACAAGACCCAAAAGTAGTGAAAGTTTGGAAACATGTGGAGAATAAATCTAAGATGACTTCTCTGCTTAACTTAGCATAACATATCGGCATCAAGCAGGAATGGAAATCAAACCAGAAGTAGATAAAAATTAGGCAGCAACTTAATGTGCTAAAAAGCAAAAGAAAGAATATAAGGTGAAGGACCAGATGAGAAGGCAAGAAATGCAGAAAAAGCACAAATATCTTTGCAAGTATAGAAAACTTCTGGAAGGTCCTCATACTGATCAGGAACGAATGCAGGAATGGTTAAGGACAGGTGAATTTAAACCAAGAGATGAAAGGTTAATATTGGCAGCCCAAGATAGTGGGCTATGTACATGCTGGTTTACAAAGTCTATTGAACATGTGGGAGAAACAGTTAAATGTAGGTTTTGTAAAACCAAAATGGAAGCAGTTGCACACCTTGTGATGACTGTGCTCTGGCCCAGCAATCAAGGAGACTCATTCCTCACCACTAACACCAGGGAGGTTGTCTCCTAGAAGAGGAAAGGATAACTAATACACACAGTAAAGTACAATTTCCCTTAGGTGCACACAGAGAACACAGTCAGTCTGGGGCTGGTTGCTCCCTTGCTCACCAGGTCCCCAATAAGACTTCCCCACTGGCACAGCTATAGGGTCCAGGTCTCAGCCTGACTGGGCAAACTAAAACCTCCAGTACCCTCTCTATCCAACCAGTGCTTCGTATCCCTGCCAAGTAGCTGAGACAGCACACACACACACACACACACACACACACACACACACACACACACACACACACACACACACACACACACACACACACACACACACACACACACACACACACACACACACACACACACACTTTGAGATAAGTATTTATACAACTTCACAGGGAAAGGCTGACACAGATTCTCCAACTATGCCACTTTACCCAGACTATATGGTAGTAATTACTGCCACCACCCAGTTAATAATATCAGCTACTAAAAGG
Organism: Protopterus annectens; assembly: GCF_019279795.1. Classification (NCBI taxonomy): domain Eukaryota; kingdom Metazoa; phylum Chordata; order Ceratodontiformes; family Protopteridae; genus Protopterus; species Protopterus annectens. The sequence goes on from NC_056741.1 coordinate 409,623,086, forward strand.
CCCTTAAAAGGGTTTCCAATTATTACTGTACAATATTAATATCCAACGGTAGTATGACTAACAGTCAAGGCTTACTTTAGAGTGGCCTATTACAATAACCTCTATAAATATGCGATGTATTCTAGAGCTTATCTCTACACAAAGCAACCACAGGTAGAAGGTTTTAAAAATATTTAATAATAAATAATTAAAACACAAGACAAAACTACTACACCACAGAGATATCTAAGAGTTCAGAGATCACACAGAAACTTAAAATAAAGCAGTAGGACAGGTCTGATTTCAAAGGAAATTCCTACCAGAAATCACAGTGCTAAAAACTTACATGTGAGCATAAGCAGGGTGCTGGTAAGTTGGATATCAAGATCAAAATGCACTTTGGTCTCTTTCTGAGACACAGTTTATAAAACATCACTAACAAACATGTCTCTGGGTCCTCCCATGATTACACAATTTTTGACACTTAAGTTTTCCCAGTATTCATATTGCATCATCTTGACACCTGCTCTGAGTTCCCAGGCTAATAGAAACTCCATTTACATTATTTAGCAAGCTAATACCTGCACAGGAGAATACAACAATAAAAGGCATTTCATATATACACTCTAGCAATTAGTCCTTAGTTAACACAATAGACAGAATGTCTTCAGCCAGCCTGACCAGAACCAACTTTAAAGATCAAAGAATGTTATAAAATCATTTCAATTTCAAAAGACAAATTTGAAAGGCTTGACTTAGTTTTTCTTTACAGCAAGGGGGCAATGTTGTAACAATCTTGAAGTTCACATTTTACAGTATTGTCTTTACACTCAAGAAACATGCCTGTATTTTACATTTATTATCAAGAAAACCTGCCTGTATTTTACATTTATTTACAAATGCCAGAATTAGATATCAAATTCTATTTGACTAGGCTGGCAGCCTTCGCCCATCTCTCCCCAATCGTCACACACCTTGTTATTGGTTGTGACATACTAATGACAGAAGGACTGTATACTGAAAGGCATAATAATGTGGCAACAAAAATACAAGAAAGTCCCAAAAGTATAAAAATAGGGCAAAAAGGCCAGTAAAAAATAAAAATTACCAGCTTGCACTTTATTAACAATAACGTCTCAAATCTCTATCGCTTCGGCAAGAAATGCCTTCTAGGAGTACTCCTAGAGATTTGAGACATTCTTGTTAATAAAGTGCAAGCTGGTGGTTTTTATATTTTTTACTGGCCTTTTTGTCGTATTTTTATAATAATGTGGCAAGACTGTTGCACTGGGGATTGTGCAACCATTATGGTATTGAAGTGGCTGAAAAACACTGAAAACATGAGCCACAAAGCATCATAAAAAATGATGAAGTTTACATCACATGGGATCACCCATTACCAACAGTTCAAAAGATAGATGCTAGATAACCGGATATAGTGGTCCAAGAAAAAGAAGACAAAAAGTAGCACTGATCATTGAAATCACTACACCCTGTGACTACAGTGTACTGCATACAGAGAGACACAAAGTCATAAAATATCAGGATATGTAGGCAGACATAAGAGCAATGTAGAAGAAAGATACTCAGACAGTTCCAATAGTAGCAGGAGCAATGGGTCTTATAAAAAATAATCTACAGTTTTATTTAGATATGTTACCAGTCCGTGTAACCCCGTATGAATTGCAGAAGGAGTCATTACTGGGCACATTGTGGGTGCTGTGAACAGCACTACTGGCTGGCATCAAAGAGAGAAACAATACTAATTTCATGAACTTTAATTGTACTTCGACTTAGGAATGCGGTCCATTCTCATCATGGTAGTAGAAATAATTAGAAAGGGAAAGGTAATAGAATGTGAAGAGGCCAATAATACATTTGGAGTGCAGGCTAAAGATTGACTTCCTTTTCAAGGATTGATATCAGAGTATAGGCAAAGAGGAATAAATAGGGGGAATCCTAAGTGAAAGACCAACACTGGTAGGGTTTTTAATAGAATCTAGAACAGAAGCTGCTGTTAAAATGGATAATATGTGGGGCATGGAAAATATTGCATGATAACTATAGGAATCAATCAATCAGAGGAGGTTAGAAAGGATTGGGAAGAGAAATTGGATGAGGAATTCTTAAAGAAATAATTGGAGAATTTATGTATGGCTCCCAGATATGCAACTAAGTCTCAAAGATTTAGAATATTTGCTTGGAAGTGTTTGCACAGGTATTTTACATGCCAGACACCAAATAATTTTCCCTGGGTACACTGCAAATGTTGGAGGTGTGATGGGGAAGAAAAAGATAACTGGGGACATATTTTTGGAATATAATGAGTTGTCAGACTTTAAAAATTCCCTGCAGACTACCCTGACAGAAATGCTGGGTGAGCAAATTGGTGTAACTAAGGGAATGATTTTTTTGAGCTGTAATACCAAATTGGAATTGCCGTGATATAGTAAGGCCTTGCTGAGTTTAATTCTGATGGTTGTCAAAAAGCAATTGCTAGAAAATGGAAATCAAAGTCTAAACCAACCATGTTAGAAGTAGTGAATATAGTAACAGAGATAAATGTACTGGAAGTGGAATCTTTAGAATAGGGTAGGAGCAAATTACATAGAAAAATGGGAATTGTGGGATCAATAAATGCAAATAATGTTTTGGTGGAAAAATGAGGTTTAAGACAAGGCAGGAATTGAATGAGCTATGTAAATGATATATGGAGAATGACTATAGAAGATTATATGTAATGTATAATGTTTGCAACTGAAAATATGTCAGTATGGTTTGTTTTCATCTGTATAAATGTATGAATGCTTCTGCCATTAGTAATAATTCAATAAAGATGTTTCTTGCTTTAAAAAAAGAAAGAAACCAGGTCTTAGTTCTAACACTTCAATGGCAAAATCAGTGTAGCTATTTACTGGAACAGTTTAAAAAAATGCAGGCTGTTAAATTAATCTGGAAACAGAAAAAACAAAAAGAAATGAAAATTCGTCAAATACTTAGCTCTGATAGGTTCATAGGTTCATAGGTAGATACTAGGCTATCTGCCCTAGGGCATTTATAAGCCTAGTCAGAGTGTATTTGGCTTCCGCCTCCCTATTTGATTAGCCTACTGTGCCTCTGTAAAGTAGGTCACAAAAGGTGATGTTGAATGCTCTGGAACTTGTTCAAATCAGAAGCAATTTAAAAGAAGAATACATAAATATTTTTTTCAAACACTAAGCTATTTTTGAATGGCCTGCAAAGGTTTGAAAAATCCTCTTGGAACTCAACATCCAATAACAACTGTACATTTAACCTGTTTAAGTCAGTCATAACTCTTGAGCTGGCCTAGCTTTCACTCCTCTCATAAGGAAGAATTTGTCTTTAATTCCAATACCCAGTCCACTTAAATGGAAAAATCTGTGCAGCTATTTAACATAATTACTGAATATGGGGTTAAAGGGCTTTAAAACATTTTTTCAAGATATTTTAACTTTATCAATAAAACACTGATTTGCATAATTTTTAATAATTTATAAAGCAGCTAAAATATATGCAAACTGTTAAAGATTAAGTTAAAACACACAAGAAGAAATGTAAACTGCTAAAACAGATACAGACTATTAAAATGAACTTCAAATCAGATAGCAAAGAAATTAACATTATTTAGACATTTGTCTCTCTTGTTAAATGGCCTAGAACTAGCTCAAACAATCTGCATTTTAAAAGAAAAACAAATAAATGCAAATCCTTGAGATACTTAGCTATATTGCTGAATTGCCTGGAACTAGTTCTAACCAGCAGCAGTCTAAAACAAAAAACAAAACAAAAACAAACAAAAAATAAAGTAAAATTATTGAGGCACTTAACTCTGTTGTTGAATGTTGTGGAATTAACTTAAACGAGCAGCAGTTTGACATAAAAGAAGTGCAAGTGTTTGAAAAATCTGCTGGGAGTCAAAAAGCAATAGGAAGCATACTTTGAATTTCCCTCAGTGTAATCACAACTCCTAAACTAGCTTGGCTCTCACTCTTCTTTCAAGGAAGAATGCAGGGTTTATTTCCAAGTGTTAGACTACTTAACCAACAAAATCAGTGAAGCTATTTACTAGAATTACTTAAATATACACATAAAGGACTTTAAAATATATTTCATAGAGATTGCAGGGTTAGAATCCAAATAGAATAGTACTTAAAATAATGTAATAATGATCTAAAAATCAGCAAAAGAGATACATGTGGTTAAAATTTTAAAACAGATAACAAGAAGGGAAAACAGCTAAACCAGGCTGTTAAAATGAAGTTAAACATAGATAAAGAAATCACAATTGTACAGACACTTAACTGTCATATACTGAGTGGCCTGGAAGTAGTTCAAACAAGCAGCAGTTTAAAGAAAGAATAAAGGAATGAAAACTCTTCGTATACACAGATCTCTTGATGAATGATTTGGATCTAGCTCAAACCAGTAGCTGTTCAATTTAAAAGAAGTTCATTCAAAGGTTTAGAAAAAGCTCTTCAAACTCAACAGGCAATACCAAATATACTTTTCACTTACCTCATGGCAATTACAGCTCCTGACCTACTCTGACTACTCTCACTCTTATCACGAGAAGGAAAGCAGGCTTTAATTGCAAATGTTACAACATTTAAATTGCATAATTAATACAAGCTGTTGCATCTTTTGGCTTATCCCGGTTAGGGGTCGCCACAGCGGAACTCCAGTCTGCTGTTTGGTAGTGGATTTTTACGTGCTGAGTTACCAGCCCTGACGCACAACCTTCAACGAAGGCACGCTCATTCACGCATGCCTCCACACAGAAGATGCTCTAGCTGAGAATCGAACGGGACAACGTCTTACTGTGAGGCGACAATGCTACTGCAGCACCACTACTGCGGGTTGCATAATTAATACAAGTATATACTGGAATTATTGAATAAAGACCTAAATAGCTTTGAAATACTTTGTTCCCAGATTTTGTAAGTTCAGAATCAGCAAAGATCTAATTAAAATAAATCAGTGTTTAAAACCAGCTAAAACAAATGCAAACTGTTAAAAAATTAGCTTAAAACACAAAAGAAGAAATGAAAACAGCTAAGATAGATGCAGACTGTTAAAACAAACATAACAAAAAAGTGAGACTTCTTCAGGGAATTTCCTCTATTGTGGAATGGCCTAGAACTAAGTGAAACTAGCAACAGTTTAAAAGAAGAACAAAGAAATGAAAATTATTTAGATACTTAGCTGTCTTGTTGAATGGCCTGGAACTAGTTCAAATCAGCAACAGAAGTGTGAAGCTTTGAAAAACGATCTTGGAACTCAACAACCAATAAGAAATACATTTCTTTCCTACATCACAGCAGTGTGAGTTCTTAAACTAGATTTGGTGTCATTTCTCTTGCAAGAAGGAAACCAGAGTTTAATTCCAATGTTTAGACCACAAAAATAGCAAAACCATATCTTCAGCTATTTGCTGGAATTTCTGAATATGGACATAAAGAGCTTTAAACACTTGGGTGAAAATCAACAAATCACAAATCATCAAATTAAATAACTTAATAATGTCTCAACATCTGCTAGAGCAGATGCAAACTGTTAAAAAATAACTTGGCAGATAAGTAATGGACAAAGAGAGCTAGCCAAGATACAGACTGTTAAACTGAATTTCGAAACAGAGAAAGAAATGAAAGTTCTTCAGATACTTGGCTGTATTGCTGGACTACCTAGAACGAGTTTAAACCAATAGCAGTTCATTTAAAAAGTGCAAAGGATTGAAAAACAACAAGCTTTGGAACTCAACAGCTAAAACAAGTACATCTCTAATATACCTCACAGCAAAGCTGCTGAACTAGCTTGACTATCAATCTTCTCACAAGAAAGAAAGGAGGGCTTAATTCCAATAGCCAGACCACTTATATGGTCAAATTGGTACAGTTATTTACTGGAACTGTTGAATATAGGCTTAAACAACATTAAAATAACTTTTCCAGATAGTGAAAGGTCAGAAATAACAAAATACCGGCTACAATAACTTTTGATATTTTTTAAGAAACACCTAAAACAGATACAAAATGTTAAACATTACTTACAAGAATAAGAAATGAAAGCGTCTAGAGCAAATGCAGTCTAAAAATAAGATAACTAAATTAAAAAATTCAGACAATTAGGTACTGCAATTTCAGTGCTGTGATAATGCAGTTTAAGAGAGGAATAAAGTAACAGTCATTCTTGAAACTCTTGGCATTGTCTTGGAATGGCTTTGAGCAATTACAGCCAGCAGCAGTTTAATTTAAAAGAAGACAAAATGTTCAAAGTAAGCTTTTTGAAGTCAGTAGCCAGTACCAAATACATGTCTAATCTGCCTCACAACAATTACAACTCCTAAACAACCCACCTTTTTCTCCTGTCACAAGAAAGAAGCCAGGGTATAAATTCAACATTTAGGCTACTTATATGGTAAGTCTGTACAGGTATTTACTGGACTTACTGAAAATAGTCTTAAACAACTTTAAAACACTTTGCACAGATACTGTAGAATCTGAATCAATATAACAGAGATTAAAGTAATTTAAAATGGCTTTAAAAACTATTAAACAGATATAGACTGCTAAATTAATTTAAAACAGATTTGAAGACATAAAAACAGCTGAAACAAATGCAAACTGTTAAAATAAACTTTAAAAAAAGGTAACAAAGAAAGAAAAAATCTTTGGACACTTAGCTCTGTTGTTGAATTGTCTGTAACTGGAAAAAAATAGATCTTTGAACTCAGCAGTTAATAGCAGGTGCATCTCTGTTCTGTCTTACAATAATCCCAACTCATGAGCTAGCTTGGCTGTCACTCCTCTCATGAGATAGAAACAAGGGTTTTATTTTAACATTTAGACCACTTAAATTTCAAAACCAGTGCAGCTGTTTAATGCAATTACAGAATATAGGCTTAAAGAGCTGTAAAACACTTCACCAGATGCTGAAGTATCAGAATCAACAATCTAATTATTAAAATAATTTAATGGTGATTTAAAAACAGCTAAAATATATACAAACTGTTAAAATGACATTAAAACATAGAAGAAGAAGTTAAAACCTTAAAACAGATAAAGATGTAAGAATTCTTTAGATACATATAGCTCTCTTGCTGAATGGCTTAGAACTACCTTAAATGATCATAATCATCAACCCTGTATTTCCCATTTTTCTACATGGGATTGGAGTGTCTTGTCAAGTGTCATCATCTCTTTTGATTCAATGCCACTCTCCTACCTTCTTCGACACTCATACCTGACTGTTGCAAGCTTTCTCTCACACAATCTATCCACCTCCTTTTAGATGTCAGATAAAAGATAATGTTAACCAACATGGCAGTAAAATCAAAGAAATAACCTTTAATATGCGATAAAATAAAACAAATAAAAATAATGGTAACTGCCGTATCATCACTACCAGGAGCAAAAAATGGTCTAGCTATTGAATTCCCAAATGATACAGCTTCAGAAACTGCTTTCTTAACCTCTTTACTCGAATAGCCTCTCTTCATAAAATCAGTAGCCAGAGTATTCACAACTGCCAATTCAGAATCATCCCCATTATGCAGTCTAAGAAAGAACTGGTCAGTGCTGGTAGTGATGATATGGCTCTTACACCATGTAATGCTGTCATGTAACTTCATATATCTCTGACTTAATCTAGTGACATTTTTTAAGAAGAACTGGTCAGTGCTCATGTCGGATGAGGATGTTAAAAGAATGCTTGGTACTGCACCATGTTTTTATTTTCATAATAAGTCCCTGAAATGTGAGGTTTGTTATAAACATTTTTTCACAAAGATATATTGCCACAGCACACTGGCACCTTCCCTTGTAGCTTCTGTAATGCGTGCAAATATATTATTATCACTACGACTATTTTACATTTGACCTTGAATTTTTCTATTAATTTAAACTTCTATGCAGACTGTAAGACCAATAATTCCATTTCATATGCAGTGTCAAAAATTTGATCGTTTTTATATTGGAAGAGCTAATAGATCTCTTAAAGAGAGGAAATTAGACCATATTGGGGACATCCATAATTTGAGGCTTAAAAATGCTTTAGCAAAGCATGTGTATGAAGCAGGTCTGGAATATTAGTTTAAATTTACAGTTCTGGAAGATCTTGACACTAGTATTAGGAGAGGTGATTTAGATAACAAGACTTTGTGTGCCGAATTATTCTGGATTGTTCTCTTTAAAGCTGATACATTTCCAGGCTTGAATGAGGCTTCATCTGTAATCCCCGTTTTGAAGTCACATAACCTAAGACACTAACATGATTGGTTGATGTATTATTAATGACCTTTTTGCTAATGAAAGATGGGCAGGTATCTTTTGTCATGTGTTTGCTTTTACTTGTTTTGATTTGTTGATTGAGTCTTTTTAATCTGCTGTGTTGTTTATTTGAATGGTCTTATAGACCATGAAAGCACTTACCATTATTTTTATTTGTTTTATTTTATTGCGTATTAAAGGTTGCTTCTTTGCTTTTACTGCCATGTTGGTTAACATTGTTTTTTATCTGCTTTCTTATCATTCCTGGTGATCTGACCTTTACCCACGGGTTTTGTTTCTTCTTAGTTGCTAGACTTTTCTGGATGTCCTCATTCCCTCTTGCCTTCTTTCTGTCTGTTCCAAATCTTCTTCACTGGATTGTCTTCTCCTTTTCTGCACATGAGCCTGAAGCACAATAATCTGCTCTCCTTGACCTTCTCTGTAATTGGAGCTATGTTGTCTTCTGCACTGATGTCTGATGTCCTCATTTCTTCATCTGTTCCACACTGTGTATCCTACCACCTATCTAAGGCACTTCATCTCCATCTCCTCTAGGTTCCTCAACTGCTTTGCCTTTACTGCTCAGGTTTCTGTACCATACAGTAGTACCAATTTACGACACTGTTTTGTACACCTTACTTTTCAGCTTCTTTGTCATTCTTCTGTCATACACTAGCCCTGATATTCTGTGCCAGTTAGCTGCATCCCCTTTGAATCTGACTTTGACCTCCTTCTCGTCAACCACCCTTCCCTGATAGTAGAATCTGGTAACCCGTTTCACTATCTTCTCTTCTATCTAAATTCTCAGCTGCTTCTGATTTTTCCCCAGTTTGTTGCCATTACAACTGTCTCATCTCATGTGCCTTCAGTTTTGCATTTAATTCTCTTATTCTTTGCTGAACTTCTTGCTCAGAGTCTGCCTGTAATACCACACAGTCTGCATAGAGCAACTTTGTTGATCTGTCCCCTCTGAACTGTTTGCTAATGCAGTCCATCACCAGTACAAACAACAGTAAGCTCAGAGGTGACCCCTGCTGCACAGCAGCTCACACTTGGAACTCCTCCTTGAAGCTGATCATTGTTCACACTTGAGTCATTGGGTCCTTGTACATAGCCTGCATTAATTCTTTCATAGGTTCATAGGTTCATAGGTTCATACTAGGCTATCTGCCCAAGGGCATTTATAAGCCTAGCCCATAGTTATGTGGCTTTCGCCACCCCTTTAGTTTGAATAAAACTATGCCTATTATTTTGCTGTGCCTCTGTCAAGCAGTGACACTGAAGTAATCCCTGGGGTATATCTGCGATCTCCCATCCATTGGTCAAGATTCCTCTTGAACAAGGCCAGCGAGGTGCTCTGCCTCACATGTACCGGGATTTTGTTCCACAGCATAGGGAGTCTCTGGGTGATGAATCTGTCCCTCCAGCACGTTCTATTAATAACCGTGTCAAGGTTTAAGTCTCCCGCCCTTGTGGTTCTGAGGGATCTAGATTTTTGAGGTGAAGCATATTCATCAAATCTGGGTTTGACATGGCCTTATATGTCAGGCACAGGTCACCTCTGAGCAAGCGGTATGAGACTGAATAGAGCTGGAGTTCTTTCAGTCGGGCAGCATAAGACATATTTTGAGACCCTTTATCCTTTTGGTGAGGAACTTTTGGGGCCTTTCCAGCTGCTGCAGGTGTCGGGTCAGATACATTCCGAATGGGGCATTGTACTCAATCATAGGTCTAATGAGTGATGAGTACAGGGGGACGATGACCTCCCTTGATCTAGATGTGAATCCCTTCGTGATCAGGTGGGCAATGTAGAAGGTTTTCCTAACTACTTTAGCAACATGAGTGTCAAACGAAAGGCTACTGTCAACCTGGGTCCCCAGATCCCTGATGACTTCTTCTGTGCTCAGTGGATTGCCACCTATATAGTAGCTATGGGTAACCTTGTTTTTCCCGAAGGATATGACTATGCATTTCTTGGCGTTTAACTTTAGGCCATGGCTCTGGCACCAGTTATCCGTTTCTGTGAGGCCCTTCTGAAGGATATCTGTGTCAGATGTGTTTTCGACTATGGCGCCCAGTTTGCAGTCATCTGCAAACTTTGTCAGCCATAACCCTCCTGTGTTTGCTTGTACTTCAGAAAAGTAGATGCCGAACAAGAGTGGACCCAGGACTGAGCCCTGTGGGACACCACTTGTGACAGGCTTTGAGTCTGACATGGCTCCAGCAACTCTGACCCTGTGGGTTCTGTCACTTAGCCAGTTTGCAACCCATCTTGTGATGTATGGGTTTACATTCAAGCTGATGAGTTTTTCGATGATACCTGAGTGGGGTATTGTGTCGAAGGCCTTTGCCAGGTCGAGGTAGGCTGTATGGACTGCCTTTCCCTCATCAATGGCCTTGGTGACTGTCTCGAAAAAGTCAACCAAGTTTAAAAGGCATGATCTGCCTTTGACAAAGCCAAACTGGGTTGGATCCAAAGTCTGCAAGTTCCCTATGTCTTTATTTATGAGTTCCATTATGATCCTCTCCATGGCTTTGCAGATAAGGCTTGTCAAGCTAATGGGACGGTAATTTCCAGGGTCGGTGGAGGCACCGCCCTTGTGAAGTGGGACCACAGTCGCCGTACGCCACTCCTTGGGTATGTATCCTGAAGTGAGGCTAAGATTAAACAGCTGTCCTAACTGCGGGTTTAATTCCTCATTGAGTTCGTGGAGCACACAGCCGGGGACACCATCCGGTCCCATGGATGCTGTGTTTTTTGCCTTGGAGAGAGCAGTTCTCACCTGGGCGTTGGAGATGTTTGGGGGCTACAATCCTCTGGTATAGATATCTCTCCTTTTGGGGGGGGGAGTTTGCACTGAACCTGTCAGCCAGTATGTTGGCAATGTGTGTAGGTTCAGTAATGTTCACATCATTTTGAACTAATTCTGAGCATATCTGGGAGTTTCCACCTAGGTTTCTAACATAGCTAAAGAAGGCCTTATGATTGTCTTTTGAGTCCTTGGCGATTTTTCTCTCAAAATTTGCCTTGGATGATTTTATGCGAGCTCTTAGTTTTTTACTTATAATGATCAAAGGTGTCTTACCTTTCAAGGATTTTGCTCTATCTTGTAGTAGCTTCCTCCTTTTGTTGTAGAGCTTGTTTATGGCTGGGGTCCACCAGACTGGACGCTTGCCTTTGGTACAAAGAGTCTTAGTTTTGTTTGGGATTGCCTGATCCATGCAGTCCTGTAGGTGCTGGTAGAAGGCATTTGTAAGTGATTCAGCGGTTTGAGTAATGTTTACCACCGGCTCAGGGGCCTTAAAGGAGACCACACTAGTTTTTAGAAGTGTGAAGTCGGCTTTTGAGAAGTTTTTCACTGTGGTCTTTTTTATTTCAGGTGGGTGTGGGATGAGGACCTCCAGCGAGATTAGTTTATGATCTGATCTCACCAGTGAGGGGTATACTTCCGGTGTTGAACATTGTGATCCCATGTTCGTGATGATGAGATCAAGTATGTTTTCTCCTCTTGTGGGGATGGTGACTAGTTGTTCCATGGCATTTGAGTTTATGAACTCCAGGAACCTTTGGGCTATAGTGTTTGGGCTTGAGTAGTGTTCCCAGTCTATATTAGGGTAGTTGAAGTCACCTAGTATGATGGTGTTTGGAGATACATTTATCCCCTCCAATGTTTTCAGGAAGGCCATGTGAGGTTCCTGAGTTTGAGAGGGTGGCCTGTAACATGCTACAAATTGCAGAGCAGTCTTGCCTATGGTTAATTGCACCTGGATGGTCTCCAATGCATCGTGCGTTGCCACCAACCTTGAGGTGTGGGTATCCTTTATGAATATGGACACCCCCCCCTCCTTTCTTGGTGTTGTCCGGATTTTGGGGCCGGAACGCATGATATGAGGTGAAACCTGATAGTGCTGGGGTGCTCTCAGGAGCCTTGAACCAGGTTTCTGTCACAGCACAGACATTGATGTTCTCCATACTGAGAAGGGACTCGAGTGCGTGCATCTTGAGATTGAGACTTCTGGCATTGAGCAGCATTACCCTTAGTTTTTTTCCTTTTTTGTGTTCTAGGGTGGTAGGTTTAGAATTTGAGCCTTGCCTAAAAAAGGCACTATGGGGTGGCAAGAGCCTTTGCCAATATCTGGAAGCCTAGGGGTGACAGGTGCAAGCCGTCCCTTGCGAAGCAGCGTGGCTTGTCCAGCATGTCATCCCAGGCAGACAGACATTGGATCCCCTTTGAATGACACCAGAATTTAAGCCAATTATTAAAGCTGATCATCTTATCACTGTATTGTGGCATCATTCTAGGTGAAGGTAGGATACTGCTCAAGGTCAGGGTCATACCTGCCTGGGCTACATAATCAGAGAGCTCCTCAATGTCTCTTTTCATGTAGTCCAAGGAGGTACGTCTCAGGTCGTTGACACCAGCGTGGACAATGACTGAGTCGTACTTGTACCTGCTGTTGAGAGACCTGAGTGCTTGCATTATGTGGCGGATTCTAGCGCCCAACAGGCAGCTTACTGTGACCCTCTCCTTACTCAGTCTGGTGAGCGGGACGTCAGTGTGTCTGACTATGTAGTCACCTATGACATGTATGTTTGGTGTTGTATTTGGCCTTAAGGGCAGTGACTGCCTTGCACACTGATTTTGTTGTTTGTGTGTTGTTTGTGTGGTGTATTGAGTTTGCAGTTGCTTGGGTGTCTGCTTTGGAGGCCTCTGCTGTTTAGGTAAATTTTTACTCAGAGCTTCCGAGTATGTCTTAGTGTGTTTATGTGTTTGATTCTGTGGTGTGGTTGAGTTATGTGAGACTGGTATTGTGGTGTGTGTAGTTGCCTTCTCCTGCCTGGTCTTGCCAGTCCTGAGTTGAGAGAGCTCAGCCTCCAGTCTGGCTAAATAGCTGCATCTCTCACAAGTGTTAGTGTTACGTGGGAGGAGGAGAGGGTTGTCCGTGTACATGAGGCAATTGTAACATTGTCTCAGAATTCCCAGATTCACCAACTGGGCAGGAGAGGACACCAGCATCTGACCCTTCCACATGCTAGAAAGAATTATGAGTTGGTATGAGACAGAAAAGTAGTGGGCTTAGCAGGGAAGTGGGCACTCCTGGGGGTTTTGCTAGTGAGAGATTTGTATAATATAGGAGTGCTTGACCTGCAAAGAGAATGCTTATAAGACAAGGGATATGCTTATAAGACAAGTGCTGAGCTTTTTGAGAAGAAAAAGCTATTTGGAACAAGTGCTGCACTTTTTAGTGAAGGTGTAAACTGTTTAGGTTCCTAACAGAGCAGTTCTAAGGGAAAAATTGAAGAACAGACTTTCTGGAGCCAGAAAGAGTTTAACCTTGTTTAACCGGCGCTGCCCGATGCTGCTCTAGTGGCAACTCCGCACTAAATCATGCTAAAGCACGTTAAAGCGTGCTTGATAGCAGGGGCTGGAAAGAAGCAGGAATAGACCCAAAACGGACAATAAAACTACAGTTTCAAGTCAGTAACCACCTCGACGGGGGGGGGGCAGGGAAGCTGCTCAATGTTATTCACTGCCACTGATCAACAGAGAGACCCTCCTTCAGCCCAAGCAAAAATGGCCTCACAGAAACTTTCAAACAGTTCAGGAACAGCAAGCCTGTAACTGAACTTTTTTAACTCTCAGAAAAGTGGGAAAAAAGCAAGATTTTTTTTTTTTTGTTTTGTTTTTGTTTTTTACAGAGAGAGCAGAGGTTCACAAGTAATATCAAGTTATAACAGTGCAGTAAATGACCCCACACAAGAGTGCTAGGTCAAGGACAGAAAATATGCAAGTTTTAAGAAAAAAACAATTTAAAATTAAGTGCAAACAGGAAATTCAGCAAACAGCTTTTGATTGTGCTCTAAATACAGCTACTAATACAGAAATCAAGTTTAACAAGCCAGAAAATGCTCAAGCTAGGCAGCTATGCAGAAAAACTTAGCAAATAAACAGAGAAAAATACTTAAAATCTCAAAAGTGGCTCCCTTCTTCTCTCAGTGTTTTTTCCTCTTGGAGGGTGCTTCACCAACAGCCAACAATCCTGAAAAGACGCCCAAACCACGAGGCAACTAGGTTTTAAGAGAGGAAGATGAAGGAGTTTTGGAAATGACCCCTAGTGGCCAATAAAACTACAGTTTCAAGTCAGTAACCACCTCTACGGGGGGCAGGAAAGCTGCTCAATGTTATTCACTGCCACGGATCAACAGAGAGACCCTCCTTCAGCCCAAGCAAAAATGGCCTCACAGAAACTTTCAAACAGTGCAGGAACAGCAAGCCTGTAACTGAACTTATTTAACTCTCAGAAAAGAGGGAAAAAGCAAGATTTTTTTTGTTTTGTTTTTACAGAGATAGCAGAGGTTCACAAGTAATATCAAGTTATAACAGTGCAGTAAATGACCCCACACAAGAGTGCTAGGTCAAGGACAGAAAATATGCAAGTTTTAAGAAAAAAACGATTTAAAATTAAGTGCAAACAGGAAATTCAGCAAACAGCTTTTGGTTGTGCTCTAAATACAGCTACTAATACAGAAATCATGTTTAACAAGCCAGAAAATGCTCAAGCTAGGCAGCTATGCAGAAAAACTTAGCAAATAAACAGAGAAAAAATACTTAAAATCTCAAAAGTGGCTCCCTTCTTCTCTCAGCGTTTTTTCCTCTTGGAGGGTGCTTCACCAACAGCCAACAAGCCTGAAAAGTTTCTGGGACTTCAAACCACCACAGGACTAACCAAATTAGATTATTTGGGATCTTGTTGCATGCTTTCTCCAAGTTTAGGAATACCCATTTGGATTCTTTCCTCATTTCTAGCTTCTTCTCAACTATCTGTCTCACTGCAAACTTCGGGTCAGTTGTGTTACATCCTGATTTGAATCCAGACTTGCTCATTTCCCATTTTACTTTCTACTACTCTACATATTCATTTATTGCTCACCCTCTCTAGAACTTTCATGCAGTGTGACAGGAGTTTGATACTTTTGTTCTACCAACAGTTCTTGTACACTGGCACTAGTATTGTTATTCTCCAGACAACTTGGATACACCTTTCTCTCCATACTGCTATGTGTACCCTATTTCCATTTCTGTTGTATCTCACAAAACATTTTGATCATCTGCTATGACCACGTTTGAGCCTGCTGTTTTCCCTCACTTCATTTTCCTTAGTGCTCTTCTTATTTCTTCTAGGGTGGCCTCCTCTTCATCTTCTTTCATCATAGGCTATGTCTGAGGTTGTCTGACAGCTTCTGTTGGGTTTTGTTAATTTAGAAGTACTCTTTCCATCTGACTTTGATGTCATGTAGACTGGTGAGCATGAGGTTGTTGGTATCTGTTATGAAGGAAATCTTACTATCTTTTTATCTTTTTGTCTTTGCCTTGCAACCTAATAGAGTTTCTTTGTGCCATCTACTGATTGACTTTCTAGAAGCTGGTATGGTGCCCTGGATGCATTGTTCTTTGCTATTGCAATTCCTCTCTTTGCCTTTTTGTTAGCCACCCAAGATTCCTTCCTAGCCTGGTCCATCTTACCTATCTCCCACTTTTTCTGCACTCCTTTATTTTGATGATTTCCTGGATTCTGCATTCCACCACCAGCTTTCCTAACATATCTTATTTCCATATCTATGAAACAAAATAAAAATAAGCCTCTGTGTATCACTAAAGGTCCTTAGGAAATGTAGGAGAAACACAGCAAACAAAATATCCATAACAGACCACCACGGAGCTAAAATCCTTTTAATAAAACAACTCGAAAACCATAAAAACAAAAGAAAAATAAGTTGCAGCTTCAGCAGAGAAAATGGATAAGCACTTTTAGCTTAATAGCCTTCTTCAGATCCTCAGTTTGTTCTGCTTCAGCAAATTGTTTAAGTATGACAATCAACCAATCAGAAGCTTCAGAACCGGACAACTCCTTCTTTACTTCTTAATAGGGGAGTCACCCCTTCAGCACAGGTTTTATTTGAAGTACTGCATTCAAACTGGGGTTTTGATCAGCCTGCATGTCCGCTATCCATTTAACTTTGTTGATCTCTATTTTATTGTGTATATCACTTTCCCTTATATTTTCATGAAGAATCACAAGAACCATAAAGTTAAACGAAAGGCCAACATGCTCCATAACATGATTTGCTAGAGCATTGATTTTCACACATTTCTTTATATCACTCATGTGGCATAAAATCCATTCTTTAAATTTTTTATATATGTTTTATTAAAAGGATTTTATCTCTGTGATGGTCTGTTGTGAATATTTTGTTTGCTGTGTTTCTCCTACGTTTCCTTAGGACCTTTAGTGATACGCAGAGGCTTATTCTTATTTTGTTTCATAGTTTGGTGTATCTCTGCTATCACACATGGAAGCAAGTATTTTAACTGATGGTGCTACTGGTAGTCAGCTAAGGAGTAAATTGAACTCTGCTACAAATGCGACTAGAACTATGCCAGGACTGTTTATGAGCCAAGGTAATCCTTTATTATCGTTAAAACTAGATACAGAAATGGGTCATTTAAATGAAGAGAATGAGTCTACTGAAGCTTTTGTTGCCATATTCTTAGAAGTAGAACACGTAGCCTACTGACTTAAAAGACTGCAATGGCAATGGTTTCATTTAGAAGCCTGCATGCACCACCAAATAATTCCAAGAGGTGTAAGAGTTAAATGTACGCCGGCATATGGCAATACTTACCCTGACCTTCTTGCTCGATGGCAGGCTATAAATTTGGAAACTAGTTTCTGATATATTGGGCTACTTATAGAATATAGTAAACCTATGGAGGATGAAACAGCCAAGTTGATTAAAAGAAAGCAGCATGACCTGGAAGCTATGAATTTATCTGACTCTTGTATTTCCAGGTTAGAAACACTACAAAGTAGCCTAGATGCTTATGATACTAAATTAAAAAAATATAAAAAGCTGGAAACCTGCAAGAGACTTCCAGGCCTTTAAACAAGGAAACATCTTTGATTGGCCCAGGCAAAAAGATGGGACTCATGACAAGAAAGTATTACAGAAAGAAACAGCTACTGAAACAGTGAAATCCTTAGGGAATAATATACTTCAATGTAGGTAGCAGAAGATGTAATTTTTACTCCTTCTGCAGAGTCACATCCCTTAACTCTCAGCAAATGAATACCTTAGATAATTTTATGAGTACTAAAACAATGGAGAACAGACAAGAAGGCTGAGAATTAATTAATAACAATGCTTGCTCATCCACTGATTCTACCACACAACCCAAGGAAGGGGCTGTCCACATACCATTTTTTCAGCAATTACCAATATTAATAAAACATTGACAACTACAGAAGTACAGATCTTCCAGATGAGAAAGGAAAACAAGAAAAGTGAATGCCTAATGGTATCTTGTCAATGCAATAAGTTAGTCATTAATATTTTGAAATGTCACCTAACTAATGAACAGATGAGTGTTCTGGAGAAGGAGTTCTTCATTCCCTCCCTAAAGTCATGGTTAAGTGAATTTGTAAATGATATAAAGTACTTTGGGAGAAATGTAACTCTGAAAACTCTGTTTGGAGCTACTAATTTTAAACCTCTTGAACAATACAAACAATTGAGCAGTTTTGTTCCAGTTTCAAATCCAGCCGTGGAGCTATTTACACGACTTTGTGAGAAAGAAGTAGCGAAAATAAGGCAAACAAATATGAAAGGGGGTTTTTAAAATATTACCTTCATAGAAAGGAAAGCAGTACAGGAGCTAATGGAAAGAGATGATTTAGTAATCAAACCAGCGGATAAAGGGGGAGCCATTGTGGTCATGGATTCCTCTATGTATTACCTAAGGCTGAAAGAGGTATTAAAGGATGAAAACACATATAGACGAATAAATAAAACTGAACTGAATAAAATTGTTTGTACTGTTCGTGAAACTCTCTTGGGAATGCTTGCAACTAGAGTTATTACACAGGAATTGTTTGATTTTTTCAAGATAGAACACCCTCAAATATCACAGAAGAGTTGCCTTCCAAAATTCCACAAAGAGCCGAAAGTCCCCCCGATGCGACCAATAGTGGCAGGGAGAGGATTGATTACTGAACCCTTCTCCATTTATTTAGAGGACCAACTAAAAAAAGTTCCTGGTCAGAGCGCCAGGAGTACTAAAAGACACTTCTCATTTTCTTGAGTCCTTGTATCAGTGTATGGGATGTCGTTCACACTTTGATAATATAATTATGGTAACAATGGATGTACATAGCCTCTTCACAGTAATACCTAATGATTATGGAGTGAAGGCAGTGGCACAATTTATTTCTTCAGAAATGAAAAGACCAGCTTTACAAAGAATATGTATGTTATTAGAATTGGTGCTAAACAATAATATCTTCACTTATGGAGATGAACACTATTGGCAAAAGTGGGGAGTACCCATGGGCACCCCCTGCACAAATAGTTATTCATATCTAGTGCTAGCCCATTGGGAAGCAATTTATGTTCTGAATGATGATAACAAGTGGAAAGATAATATCCAATATTATGGACGTTTTGTGGATGACATAGTTATGGTGTGGCAAGGACCTAGAGAGTCCTTGTTGGAATGTATATCTTATTTTACTATCACCACTACATTCCTAAAATTTTTAACCTGTATGTCCACTATTCTGATTGAATTTCTAGATTCAGATTAACCCTAGATAGAGGTATAACCACGTCTATATTTAGAAAAGAAACATGGAGGAATCACTTACTCCATAAAAGAAGTATGCACCCCAGACATATTTTCTCTAACATCATGGAAAATCAGCTGGTAAGGATTTCCAGACTGTGCACCAAAGAAGTTTTTAATCATGAACATCATGCTTTAGAGCAACAACTCAAGAATAGAGGTTAAACAAAGAGATATTTTAACATGAACATGGAGAAGATACATGAAATAAAAAGTCAAAAAGGACCCCCGCTATACTCGGAACATAGGATTAATAAAACATATCAAAAGCAGCAAAGGACTTTTGATAATTTACGATATATGTTAACTTACAACAATGACACCTTGCAGATCTGTCAAATAGTGAGAAAATATTGGTCAGTTTTAACTGTGGATGAAAATATAAACAATATTGTAGATGAAACACCTAAATTTGTCTTTAAGAATAAGAAAAATCTGAAAAGATTATTATGTAATAAAGCTGGAATAAGCAAGAAGAAGATTAGTTCCAAAAAAGGGACTTGTATATGTGGACGTTGCAAAGCATGTAGTTATATCAACACAACAAACTTTTTTCTTCATCCAGTTACTGGAAGGCCTTATAGTTTGAAGGGGTATGCTGACTGTAACACCAATAATCTTATATACTTATCAGCTTGCCAAAACTGTTCAGATTTTTATGTAGGTAAAACCAACAGAAAATGTAAAGAACGGATTTTACGCCACATGAGTGATATAAAAGAACTGTGTGAAAATCAGTGCTCTAGCAAATCTTGTTATAGAGCATGTTGGCCATTTGTTTAACTTTATGTTTCTTGAGACTCTTCAAGGAAAATATAAGGGAAGGTGATATACACAATAAAATAGAGATCAATGAATTTAAAAGGAAAGCAGACTTGCGGGCTGAGCACCCCTATTAAGAAGTAAAGAAGGAGTTGTCCCATTCTGAAGCTTCTGATTGGTTGATTTTCATACTTAAGCAATTTGCTGAAGCAAAACAAACTGCGGATCTGAAGAAGGCTATTAAGCTGAAAGTGCTTATCCATTTTCTCTGCTGAAGCTGCAACTTATTTTTCTTTTGTTTTTATGGTTTTCAAGTTGTTTTATTAAAAGGATTTTAGCTCTGTGATGATCCATTGTGGATATTTTGTTTATTTCCATACCTGGCTTGGGCACATATCTGTTGTATAGTCCTTACACATGCTGTTTTGAGGCTGTACCATTCTACTTAATCTCCATCTATTTTCTCTTCTTCCTGAGGTACTAGAGTCCTGAGTATTTCCTTTTACTCTTCTTCTTTCTCTCCAGTAAACTTCTAGGTCTTCAGCCTAGTCAGCTTGCAGCAGACTATGGCAAGCAGTTGCTTATACTTTGGGCCAACTGTTTCACTGGGGCTGACTTTGCAATCACTGATTCTACCCAAGTGCCCTTTCCTTAGTAGGAAGAAGTCTACCTGAGTTGCATGTTGGCCCCTCTCGTATATAATCTTGTAACTGTTTCTCTTGCTGATCCATGTGTTGGCCACCATCAAGCCATTTACCAGACAAAAGTCTAGAATGGCCGTTCCTTCTTTATTCCTGTTGCCTCATCCACGGGGACCCAGGTAGTCTTCATATCTTTTTTCTGTCTATCTCAATATGTGCATTCAAACCACCCATTATCAACACCAGTACATGTTGTCCTGCTGTCCGAGTGCACTCTTTTCCTCATTATCTCAACCTTTCTGTGGAGCTTAGGCTAAATTTATGAATACTACACTTGATTCTGATTGCCATGAGTCTACCACTAATTGTTATGACATTCCTCACTGTCTTCTGAAGCCTTTCCATTACCACAGTTCCCACACCATTTCTAGTTTGTCCTCCTCCTGTGTAGTAGACTCTGAACCACAAGCCAGGTGGGTTTGCTGCACTCCCCTTCCATCTTGTCTTCTGGATACATAGGACATCCAGCCTCCTCTTTATCATCATGTCATCCACTTCCAAGCTGCATTCTTTCAGTGAACTTACATTAACTATAGCAATTCTTAGTTCATGTGTGGCAGTTTGACTGGTTTTATGTTCAGCTTTCGCTCAACAGAGCCAGTAGCTTATTGACACAGAGCTGTTGAACTTTATGATGGGCACACACTGGTCAACAGGAGCACCAACAATCCTCCCACCATTAGCATGGATCCCTGGAATAGGTCAGAGTAGGCCGGGTCCTTAACCCTCTTCTCACCGGCAAATGCCTATGCTCATTTTTTGGTAACATTAATTAACATGATCAAATCACCTAGAGACATATTTTACTCCATCAAGTGGCTAACCCTGACATGATGTGCAGCCTGAGATCCTTGTTCTCTTAACTTGAGGATAATGCACACACCAGTCAATGCCCAAAGGGGTTGGCCTATACAACTCTTCCCTCTATAGGGACCGATTAGAGGTTCTGCTGTTGCCCACAACTCCATTATTGGGTGAGTTTAAGGTGGAAACACTCAGCATGTTTTTTGGGAGGAACCCCACAGAGATGCCGGGAGAACATGCAACCTCCATATAGGCATTGGCCAGAGGTCAGGATTGAGCCTTGTTCCTTGTGCATGGAAGGAGAATACTTTACCTTTTATGCCAACTGCTCTCTGTAGTTAGAATGATCTCAGATGGCTAGCAGTTTAATTTAAAAGATGTGGACAAGTTTGAGAAAAAAATCTCTTGCAACTCAACAATAGTAAATATATTTCTTACCTGCCTTGCCATGACCAAAACTTCTAAACTAATGTGGTTCTTACTCTTTTCCTAGGAAAGAAAGCAATGTATTTATTTTATATATTTTTGTTTACTGTGTTTTTCCTAGTGGATTTAGTCAAAACACTTTTCAGCAGAGGCCTGGGGAGAAAAGCTTCAACATATTACAACATTTTTAAACAGACGTTCATTAAGAATTACATATTTCTAAAAGATACTGATGCATTAGTAGATGTTGAAAATCGAGCATTTGAAGAGCTGTTTTAGTGGGTTTGTCAACTAGATAACAGATAATTTGATTAGTGCTTAGGAATTCCATGAAATGAAAGCAAGGGAAGGAACTAGGCAGAGCAGAAAATGTTAATATTGTTATTAACAGGAAGTGTATATGGCAGGGTCATTGGTAATTATATGGCTATCATAAAGATTATATAGAAAGTATAGAGGTGGGGTTGAGCCTTGTCACAAAACTATGTATATGGTTGGGAGATGCTAGCAAAACTATTCAAGTATTGGCGAATACATTTTGTGGGACACAGGATTCTAAATGAAGAGAAATTTTCTGAAGATATGGCAAGCTGAAGTTAACAGTGGCATTTATCCTGGAGATATACAAGAACATATCCTTTGATTTGATTAGTGAAGTTTTAGCTGTGTTTTAAATGAGTTTGCATTCAGAGTGGCTTTCAGTGTTCGTGGGGTATGGTTCCATTGTTTAGCTACACTATTTAAATATAGAGAGTCACCTGCAGTATTACATGATTTGGTTATAGTGATTGGTGATTTTTCTCTAGATTGTAAAATTCTATTTGGGAGTAGTGTTGTATTAAGTCATTAAGGGCCAGATAATGTTCTGGCTTATAGAGAAGTCTGTATTATATATAGTAGAGAGAAAGTGTTAGTTGAAGTGGTAGTTCTAACCATTTAATTCTCTGATGGCTAGGCAGAGGTGTGTTCTATTGCTACAGTTTACTGCAAATGTGGCTATTTTATTATAACATTGTTCAAGTCTGAGCAGTTGTGGGAATTGAAGGATAGTAAAGATTGTGGTAGCATACAGCAGAGATGGCAGTAAGAATGTAGAGACTGTACATCCTCTGGCTATGTCAGGGAGGTAGGTTTTTACTCTGTATAATGTACCCAGTTTTTGATGATATTTTTTAATCATGTGTGACACGTGTTTGTCAAATTTCAGCTGGTCGTCTGTTATTACACCCAGTAATTTTGTGTGGTTTACTTGTTCTATCATGGTGTTGTTGGCAGAGATGATAGGGAATATTGTTGTTTTGGTAGTGATGTGTTTTGGGATAAAGGTAATTTAGGTTTGGGGATTTAGTAGCAGTTGTGAATTATTTAGCCATGTTTCATTTGATAAGAAGGATTTTTGTGTAAGGTCTTAGAGTTTAGAGAAAAATTTGGCAGAGCAGGTAAGGGCCGAGTTATCAATGTATTAAACTAGAGTTGCATTTTTGTAGTAGTGTAGAGGTCACTGACGAATATGTTGAAAAGTATGGAGCCTATTATAGATCCTTATGAGACACCAATAATTACAGGCAAGATGGTGGAGAAACCATTTTTCCATTTCACTGCTTGAACTCTGATTTTAAGGTAGCTATGGATCCATTGCACTAAAGAGTTGATGAGCCCTAAGGATGAAAATTTATGTAAGAGTTTCTGGTGGAAGACAGTATCAAAAGTTTTTGATAAGTTTAAGAAGATGAAGACTAGGCTTCTGGCATTTCTATGAATGTTGATAGCATTAACAAGATTAGCAAGCCAGCAGTTGTTCTGTGATGAGGATGGAAGCATGTGGGGTTGAAGACAGAAGCTGGTTATCTATTAGATAGTTGAGAAGATGTGTACAAATATTTTTCTAATATTTTGATAGGGATGATAAGATATCAATTGGACTATAGTTTGAGAGATCTCCATTGATTCCACCCTTATGCAGTGGAATAATGAATGACTTTTTTCAGTACAGGGTAGAAACTGGATATGCAATAGCCTCTGTTACTGTTTTAAGATATTCACCAGTTAGGCTGTCAGGGGCAGTTGTAGTAGGCTTTAATTTTTAAGTATTTTTTGATTGTATCTGTGCGAACTGGTTGGAAGGAGACATCAAGAGCTTAATTAGTCATCTGGTTGGTTTGGCATTTATTTCTCTGAAATGGAAGCAAATGCCGAAGGTTTATGGCTGACTATAATTGCAAATGATTGCAGTCTGGGGGTTATCATCAATTCCCTTGCAGACACTAGCATTTTTCAAGAAGGTCTATCTCTGACTAAAAATGGTGTCAAAGCCATGGTCTTAACCTCAGTGCTAAGCAATGCATAATTGTACCCTTTAGGAAGTCAACCATTCCAGCAAGTTCCTATTTTAATAATAAATCCCTAAGAGTGGATCTAGTGGTCAGGGATTTGGGTACACGCATAGACAGTAGCCTTACCTTCGACCACCATGTAGCCACAGTGGAGAGGAAATCCTTTTATGCTGAGCAACTTATAAGTAAGGTCATGGCATCTAGGTCCAAAGGCTTCATTATCCCACTGTACTCACCCTTATCAGACCAATCATAAAGTACAATGCTCCCTTTAGTATGTACCTGGCAAGCCATATGCAGCAACTAGCTTGATCTCAAATGTTCCTTATAAAAAGAAAACAAGGCATAACAAACCTGTCTTATGCAGAGTGCCTTAAAGCCCTTTCCCTCTACTCAGTTTCCTATAGATTGCTGAGGGGTGATGTATGCCTGGCTTGCAAGGCATCTGCAAACTCGACACTTATGAATCTCCTACATACTTGTAAGTCAAACAGTACCAGAAATACAAGGCCAAATTACTTGAATTTTGTTTGTGACTTAAACAGAACATGTTGGAGAGACAGCCCCTCATATGGAACAGGCTTCCCATGCATGTGAAGCTGAGTTCATCTATTACCCAGTTTAAGCACAACCTAGACAAGTGGATGGGGAATAGGAAATGTACACCGGGCCTGGCACCCATGTCCCTTATGAAGAGAGGTAGTTTTTAAATGCCTGGTTATTTTTGGGAAAACTTGGCTAGGCTTAGAAAGGCCCTTGGGTCGTTAACCTAGCAACAGTCTATGAATCTATGAATCTACAAATCTATGACCATACAATCTGTATAAAGTGGTTATTGAATTAATTGGCTATGGTGTCATTTTGTTTCTTTGTGTTTGGTGTTGACTGTCTAGCTTGACTTGGATTTAACAGTTTATAGATAGGCACAGAACAGTTTTGGATTATCAGTTAATGCTTTGATTGGTTGAGTAATAGGCTTTCTTATCTTTGGTGCTAAGTTGTTTTGTTAGGTTTTTTCTTTGTCTATATGCTAGTAAAGTGCGTGCTGTATTATTTTTTGTCCAGACCTTCCATACTTTGTCTCTTTGTTTCACGTGTTGTTTAGTTACTAAAGATAACCATGAGGCTGGGTTGGCTTTGACTTTTTTTATTCTTATTGGTTGGGCCTAGGGAGTTTATAACACCTAGGAAGATTTTATTGAACTCAAAGACAGCATCAACTGGGGTGAGAGTATTTAATTCCTCCCAGTTAAGAAGATGTAATGCATTAATAACAGTGTCTTCATGAAAAGTTGTAAGATTTCTTGCCAGGCTGTAATGATATATTTTGGGGCTGTTGCTTTGATATCTTATAGTGTAGATTGGTAAGTGATCACTTAGGGAATCAGACAGAGTTCCATGGGATGAGATTTTACTTGGTTAAAATGTTAGGATCCAGTCGAGGGTTGATAGTCTAACTGGATTTGTTATATCTAGTTGGTGAGGTTATAAACTGGGTGAACTTGTACAGATGTATACTACTAGTTGGATTTTCAGATTGTATAGTTGGCCAGTCTATATTTTCACCCAATATTATGGTTTCATAAAGGATTTTTGAGGAGGCACAGAAGAGATTATCTTCCAGAGTTTCAACATTGTTACCTGAGATATGAATTGTCTTGTGAGTGCTTAGCTTTGTCATGGTTAATAGGATTTCTGAGATAGAGAAAGTTGGCAGGATGTGGAGGAAATTAAAAATATCTAGTGTGTATTGGCAGACAATAGAGATACTGACAGCTTTTTTCTTGACTCTGTCTCTAATAATGTTATAGCCTGGCAGGGAAAGTTCATTTTTACCTGGCCAAGTTTCTGTAGCAAATAAGAAGTCTGGAGAGTGTACTGCTATCCATGCGTGCACTTCAAGGAGTTTGTTATAATGCTTCATAAACTGGTATGGTATTCATGAAGACCAAGGTGAGACTGTGGGTGAGAAGGTAGCAATAAAGGAGCTGATGGGGATAGGCTGTCTGGTGCCTGAATATACTAAGTTGAGCCTGGGTTTGTGTGGATGTCACCACTATGTTTTAAGGTTATAGAGGTATGATGGTATGGGTACAGGCATTTTACTTGATTTTATATTTAATACATTTTTGAGTAAATGGCTGTTGCTTTGGATAATTGTAATTGAACACTAGAATATATGAATGTTGATATAGACAGGTTATGATTGGGAGATGAAGTTCAGGATTATTTTATTTGAAGGACACAATATAAGAGCTTTGTTGGGATTGTGAGGATAATGGATGTTGGTAGGATGTTAAGTGTACAAGTAAGAGAAAAGGTATTAGTGTGAAGAAATATAAGAGAGACATGTTTCTAAAATGTAAGAAGTAGAAAGTTTTGAAGAATAGACGTTGAAGATGAAAAGCAGAAATTGAAATGTAGAATAATAGATTGTTAGTCTGTAGAGTTATAGATGATTTTGAGTTGTTTAGGTGTTTAAGGCTATAGGTGTGGGAAATATTGATATGATTGAGGATGAATTTATTTCATAGATTAGACTCATAGATTCATAGATTAGTACTAGGCTAACCACCCTTGTGAGCCATTTTAAGCCTAGCTAATTATCCCCTGTGAGATTCAAACCCTGTACCTTATGTTTGTAAGGCAAACACCTTAACCATTAGGCCATCCCCCCAACCCAATGTGCTGAGGAGTCTGTTAGCAAAGTAGAATAGGTAATGTAAGGAAGGGTAGTCAGCAAAAAGTACTGATTTAATAGTGTATGGACATAGACAGATTGAGGATAGAGGGGAATAAGGAGTATAGAGAAGTGAGGGTTGACTGAGAAATAAAGAGGAAGAGATGAGAAATAAATATTAATCTGATTGCAGTTTATGAGACAGGATAACAGGGTTCATAGGTTCATAGGTAGGTACTAAGCTATCTGCCCGAAGGCATTTATAAGCAGTATAGAGAAGTGAGGGACGACTGAGAAATAGAGGAAGAGATGAGAAATAAATATTAATCTGATTGCAGTTTATGAGACAGGATAACAGGGTTCATAGGTTCATAGGTAGGTACTAGGCTATCTGCCCGAAGGCATTTATAAGCCTAGCCGGAATGTGTTGGCTTTCGCTGCCCCCTTGGATTAGTTCCCTGTGCCTCTGTTCAGCAGAGCCACTGAAGTGATCCCTGGGGTAAACTTTCTGTTTCCCATCCACTTGTCAAGGTTTCTCTTGAAGAGGGCTAGCGAGGAGCTCTGCTTAATGTAGATTGGAATCTTGTTCCAGAGCATGGGAAGTCTCTGGGACTGGAATCTATCCCTCCAGCACGTCTTATTTATTGTTGTGGTGAGGTTTAGATCCCTGGAGCGTGTGGCTCAAGGGGATATGGTTTTCTTTAGGTGGAGCATGTCCATCAATTCTGGGTTGGGCATGGCCTTGTATGTCAGGCAGAGATCACCTCTGAGTAGGTGGTATACAACCGAGTACAGCTGGAGTTTCTCCAGTCAAGCTGCATAGGGCATCTGCTTGAGGCCAGTGATCCTCTTGGTGAGGTACTTCTGTGGCCTTTACAGTTGTTGCAGGTGTCTTGTAAGGTACATCCCAAATGGGGCATTGTACTCTATGATGGGTCTGATGAGTGATGCATAGAGGGCCCCAATGACCTCTTTAGATCTGGATGCAAACCCTTTTGTGATTAGGTGGGCCACATAGAAGGATTTTCTAACCACTTTGGCAATGTGATTATCAAAGGAGAGGTTACTATCTACTTGGGTCCCTAGATCCCTTATTACGTCTTCTGTATTTAGGGGGCTACCACCTATGTGGTAGTTTGTGGGTACTTTGTTTTTTTCCAAAGGGGATGACTATACACTTTTTGGCATTTAGCTTGAGGCCATGGTTTTGACACCAGGTATCTGTCTCAGTGAGACCCTTTTGGAGGATGTCTGTGTCAGCCAGAGAGTCAGTTATTATATAGTTTGCAGTTGTCTGTGAACTTGGTCAGCCATAGTCCTCCTGTGCTTGCCTGTACCTCTGAGAAGTATATGATGAACAGGAGGGGTCCTAGGACTGAGCCCTGTGGAACGCCACTTGTAACCTGTTTAGAGTCAGACCTAGCTCCCGCAACTCTTACCATGTGGTTTCTGTCTGTGAGCCAGTTGGCAACCCATCTCATGACATAGGGGTTTATGTTCAGGCTGGTGAACTTGTCTATAATACCTGAGTGGGGAATGGTGTCAAAGGCCTTTGCAAGGTCTAGGTAGGCTGTGTGGACCACCTTTCCCTTGTCTATAGCCTTGGTAACTGTCTCAAGGAAGTCCACCAAGTTTAGGAGGCATGATCTGCTCTTAATAAAGCCGAACTGGGTAGGGTCCAGTGTTTGGAGGTTTCCAACATCTCTGTTAATGAGATCCGTGATGATGCACTCCATAGCTTTGCAGACCAAGCTAGTCAGGCTTATAGGGCAATAGTTCCCTGGGTCCGTTGTGGCTCCACCTTTGTAGAGTGGAATAACCATTGCTGTGTGCCACTCTGTGGGTATGTAGCCTGTGGAGGGGC
Source organism: Protopterus annectens (assembly GCF_019279795.1). NCBI lineage: Eukaryota > Metazoa > Chordata > Ceratodontiformes > Protopteridae > Protopterus > Protopterus annectens. The sequence goes on from NC_056741.1 coordinate 409,651,602, forward strand.
TGAGTTTAAACAGTGTGTTTAGGTGAGGGTTTAGTTCATCTTTGAGCTCATGTAGGATGCAGCCTGGGACACCATCCGGTCCCATTGATGCTGTGTTTTGGCTTTGGAGAGGGCTGTTTTAACCTGAGTGTCTGTGATTTCAGGGGCACTACATTCTTCTGGTATAATTATGGTCCCTTTTGGGGGTGAGGGGGGGATGAAGTTTGCACTGAAACTGTCTGCCTGGATGTTGGTTATATCAGTCGGTTCAGTGTATTTTGTGCCATTTTGCACTAACTCTGAGCAGATTTGAGAATTGCCACTTAGATTCTTGACATAGCTAAAGAATGCCTTGTGGTTATCTTTGGACTCCATGGCAATTTTTCTTTCGAAGCTAGCCTTGGATGATTTTATGAGAGAATGTAGTTTCTTGCTGATACTGAACAGGGATGTCTTCCCTTCTTGGGATTTTACTCTTTTCTGTACTAGTTTCCTCCTTCTATTGTATAGCTTGTTTATGGCAGGGGTCCACCAGACTGGTTTCCTTTTCTTGGAGGAGTGAGTCTTGGTTTTGTTTGGGATAGCATGATCCATGCATTCTTGTATGTGCCCGTAGAGTGCATTAGTAAAGGATTTTTCAGTTTTGACCGCTTTATCCTTTAGCATGGGGGCTTTGAAACTTCCCACCTCGGTCTTAAGTAACATGAAATTTGCTTTTGAAAAGTTTTTCACGGTGGTTTCTTTGACCGTGGGTGTTGGTGGAATGTGGATATCCAGAGTGATTAGTTTATGGTCAGATATAACCAGTGAGCGGTTGACTTCTGGTGTGGAACACCTGTCGCCCATGTTGGTGATGACCAGGTCCAATATGTTGTCACCTCTGGTGGGGGTGTTGACCAGTTGATCCAGGGCATTTGAGTTTATAAATTCTAGGAAATGTTGGGCAAGGGAGTTTGTACTTGAGTAGTTCTCCAAGTTAATGTTTGGGTAATTGAAATCACCCAATATCAGGGTGTTTGTTAGGATTCCCAGTGTTTCCAGGAATGCAGAGTGGGGGTCCTGGGACATGGTGGGTGATCTGTAGCAAGCTATAATTTGAATAGCAGTTTTGCCCATTGTTAGTTACACGTGGATGATCTGTGAAGCATCGTGCTGTGCCACTAACCTGGAGGTGTGGGTATCCTTGATGAATATGGATACTCCCCCACCTTTTGTATTTCAGTCCGGGTTTTGTGGCCAAAATGTATGGTATGAGTTGTAGCCTGGTAGTGCTGGGGTGCTCTCTGGAGCCTTAAACCAGGTTTCTGTTACTGCACATATATCAATTTTCTCCATACTAAAGAGTGCCTCGAGTGCATGCATTTTGAGGTTTAGACTTCTGGCATTGAGTAGCATTACCCTCAGTTTTTTGTTACTTGTCCTATTTATGGCGGTGGGTTTGTCTTTTGAGCCTTGCCTAAAAAAGGCACTATGGGGGTGGCAAGAGCCTTGGCCAGTATTCAAAAGCCTAAGGGTGACAGGTGCAAGCCATCTCTAGCAAGCAGCGTGGCTTGTCGAGCATGTCATCCCAGGCTGACAGACACTGGATCCCCTTTGAATGACACCAGAAGCTTAGCCAATTGTTGAAATTGATAATTTTTTTCTCTATACCGTGGTATCATTCTTGGTGAGGGCAGGATGCTACTCAGGGTCAGGGTCATACCGGCTTGGGCTATGTGATCAGAGAGCTCCTCCATGTCTCTTTTCATGTAGTCCAGGGAAGTACGGCTCAGGTCATTCACATCAACATGGACAATGACAGAGTCATATTTGTACTTGTTCTGGAGTGACCTGAGTACTTGTGTTATGTGGCAGATCCTAGCACCCAGCAGGCAGTTAACAGTAACCTCCTCCTTGTTCAGCCTAGTGAGTGAGATATCAGTGTGCCTGACTATAGAGTCGCCTATTACTAGTGTGTTGGGTATGTTATTTTGCCTTAAGGGCTGTGATTGTGTGGCACACTGGTTTTGTGAAGTATGTGTTTCATGGTTTGTGTTGGGGGGTGGAGGTTGCTTGGATGTCTGCTTTGGAGGTCTCTGTTGCTTCTGCAGATTTTTATTTAGAGCCTCCAAGTATGTTTTTGTGTATTTATGTGTGTTTTCGGCGTTGCTGGTTTCATAGGTCTATGTGAGACTGGGGGTGTGATGCAAGTAATTCCCTTCTCCTCCTGACTGCCTGGTCCAGTCTTGGGTTGAGAGCGCTTAGCCTCCAGTTTGGCTGTATAATTGCATCTCTCGAATGTATTATTATTTGGTGGAAGGAGGAGAGGGTTGTCTGTGTACATGAGGGAATTGTAACATTGCCTTAAAATGCCCAGATTCACCAGTTGGACCAGAGAGTACACCTGAAACTGTCCTTTGGACATGCCTGGATAGGTACAGTGAACTGTTTTACTGATTGGCTGGTAAGGTCGAATAGAGAGCCTTGTCCTTCTCTACAGTATAGGGGGGGGTCTAGTGCTAAGGTTTGTTAATGCTTGCTATGAGTTTTGAGCAAGTGCTGGTATGAGAAGTTAATGGTTTGAGTGCTTAAGTTGAAAATTTGTCTAGTTCCATGGGAAAAATTGAAGAGTAGACTTTGTGGAGCCGGGAATAATTATACCCTAGCTAACCAGCACTGCCCGGCAAGCAAAACCACTCAAATGCGGGTTTTATATCAGGGAAATGAAAGAGATAGAAATTAGCCCAAAATGGCCAATAAACTACTAATTTCTGGGCTGAAACCACTCCTCCAGGGACAGATAGGCTGCTCAAAGCTCCCTCTCTCACAGTGAACAGAGAAACTTCCTTCTATCCAAGTAAGGTATGGGCAAACAGAGAAACTTGTAACACAGCCCTGGATTCAGCACTAACCTAAAAACTGGACTATACTAGCTTAGAAAGGCGGGAAAACAAGCATTTTTTTTTTTGTTTTTTTGTTTTTTTCAGAAAATAAAGCAGATACAATAAAATAATACTTTAAGGGCACAGAAATGGCTATCACACTTTAGTGTGTTGCCTACAACAATTAAACAGGTAATTTTAACACAAAAATGACTTTGTTAAAGTGCAGGCAGTAAAATAAGTACAATATGTAGCTGAATCAAGCTTTTTAAATCACAGAAACTCTAGAAAATCAGCGGTTTAGGCGGAATTAGCTAAAGGCAGCGAGAAAATGTAGAAAAATTATACTTAATCATGCCAAAGGCTTTCTTTTGTCTCTCTGCTGCTGTAGAACTCTGCAGTGCACCAGGCAGGAGCTTGCTGAGCTGTACACTAGCACAAACACCTTGCAAATGCGGGTTTTATAGCAGGGAAATGAAAGAGATAGAAATTAGCCCAAAATGGCCAATAAACTTCTAACTTCTGGGCTGAAAGCACTCCTCCAGGGACAGATAGACTGCTCAAAGCTCCCTCGCTCACAGTGAACAGAGAATCTTCCTTCTATCCAAGTAAGGTATGGGTAAACACAGAAACTTGTAACACAGCCCTGGATTCAGCACTAACCTGAAAATTGGACTATACTAGCTTAGAAAGGTGGGAAAACAAGTATTTTTTTTATTTTATTTGTTTTTTTTCATAAAATAAAGCAGATACAATCAAAAAAACACTTTAAATGCACAGAAATGGCTATCACACTTGAGTGTGTAGCCTACAACAGTTAAACAGGTAATCTAAACATAAAAATGACTTTGTTAAAGTGCAGACAATAAAATAAGTACAATATGTAGCTGAAACAACTTTTTAAATCACAGAAACACTAGAAAATTGGCATTTTAGGAAGAATTAGCTAAAGGCAGCAAGAAAATGCAGAAAAATTATACTTAATCACTCCAAAGTCTCTTGTTTGTCTCTCTGCTGCTGTAAAACTCTGCATGGCACCAGGCAGGAGCTTGTTAAGGTGTATACTGTTGAAAGCAAGAAGGAGTTTTATTCAGGAATGAACTAAAGGTGCAGTTGGGGAGGAGTCGGAGTAGCAGATGATATAGTGCAAAGCGGTATGGGAAGGAGAATGGCTGTTGGAAATGGTGCAAATGTTAGATGAATGCAGGGAAAGAGGAGAATAGAATCAAGAGTGTTTCTTTGACAGTGGTAAAGTTGCTTGGGAAGGTATAGGGAGTGGGTGTCACTAATGAAAGGTGTATGTGGGAAGTACAATGGTAAAGTAAGGTTGGGTAGGTGGGAATAAGGGATAGGGTAGGGGAACAAAATGAAGCCAAGCATAGCAAGGCGAGTGTATTAGGCTTCCCTTTTTTAGCCCATTTATTACAGAGCGCAATCGTTTTTTTGCTTGTGTTCAACATTTAGCAAAGAGACACAAAGTAGAACTGGTATAACAAGGGATAATGCCACCGGTTATACCACATAAATGTCAAATATATGTAGCTATTTAGTGGAATGTAGCTATTTAGTGGAATTACTGAATATAAGTATAATGATCTTTAAAATATTTTTCACAGACTATGTAGTGTCAGAATAGAAAAAATTGGATCATCAGTTCATAGGCAAATACTAAACAATCAGTCTGCAGACCATTACAAGCCTAGCCAAAAACATATTCAAAAGTTCTCACTAACCTCAAGGGAGGGTAAGACAAGCTAGATCTGGGGAGAATTTGAGGCTGACCATCAAAAAATGATAATTACAATTACTTAATAATAATTTAATAGCAACTAAAAACATATACAAAAGTGTTAAAAATTAACCTAAAACAAATAAGAAGAAAGGAATGCAGTTAAAATGGATACAAGCTGTTAAACGGAACTTAAAAAAACTAATTTTTAATTTAAAGTAATATTTAACACATTGATGATGAACGGAATGCTGTTCCACAGATTAGCTATGCTTACATGGTATAAGGAATTCTCAAGTTAATTACTGGATATTTGGAATTCTATTAGGCATTGGTCCTTTCATCAAAGGTTCCTTTTGGGTTTGTACCATTTTAATAAATTACTAATGGCTGGGATGTTTGAGAGATGGTATGATATTTTGTGAACATATTTATGATATGTGTTTTGGTAGTTCTAACCATTTCAGGTTCTTTGGGGGAATGCAGAGATGGCTTTAGTTTTGGAGACTGGATATACATTTACTTATTTTAGTATAGATTAATGAACATTTTAGATGCATACACCAGGCTCAGAGGTAAAGTGGACATTACAGTTATCTTCCTGTTGTGGTTAGTGAGATATAGCCTGGGTTTGTAATGTAGCTCTAATTTGTGGAGGGGATTTTGGACAACAGCATTGATCCGTTGATACAATTTAAGTTTGCCATCCATGATGACATCCAGTAACTTGGTATGGGCGATTTGTTCAAGTTTGGTGTTGTTAGATAAGATTATATTTGGTGCCGTGCTAGTTGGCGGGAGGTTACTAGAGGTAAATGTAATTTTCTTGGGTGGGGATTCAAGAGTAGTTAGGATTGTTGTAATTGGGTCTCAATAGAGGAAAATGAGTCTTGGGTGATTGTTTGGAGTTGGGATAGTGTTGGGGCTGAACAAGCAAGGGATGAGTCATCAGAATATATGACTGCTGCATGTTTGGTTGTCTTGTGCAAGTCATTTATGAATGTATTAAATAAAAGAGGTCCTAGTATTGACCTCTGTGGCACTCCTATTTGTACTGGCAGGTGAGTAGAGTAGATGCCCTGCCATTTGAATGCTGTTGAGGTAGCTAGAAGACCATTCAATGGCAGTGCTGCTTAGTCCAAATTGTGAGAACATGCTGAAGAGAAAAAGGTGAGACATGGTATCAAATTCATTTGAGAGATCCAGAAATAGGGTGGATTTAGGGTTAACAATATTTAAGTTTTGGTTGACTATGTCTAGAAAATGTTGCAGGACAATTTTAGTGCTGCAATAGGGCAAAATACATATTGTGAGGGGAAATATAAGTGCTCTTCTAGCTGAAAGTTTATGGTTTCATGATGAATACATCTTTCTAGTACTTTAGAGAATGTAGGGATTATTGTGATAGGTCAATAGCTTGAAAGCTCAGTAGAACTGCTTCCTTTACATAACAGTATAATGTAAGAGATTTTCTATATTTTTGGAATGTAATATGCTTATAAAGATCTCTTAAAACAGAGCGGGTAGTTTATTCCATTTGCTCCTAATGTAAGATATTCTGGAGGAACAGTGTCTTTTGCAGTTATAGTGGGTTTTAGTTTATTCAGGTATTTCTTTATTGTATGAAATGGGACTGGTAAAAATGAGAAGTTATTTGTCCAACTGGTACTGAAGTTTGAGGTGAGAGAAGGTATATTTACATTCTTTTAGTCTATGCGATATGTACTGGCTAAAGTGCTCTTCGAACCTACAAGTTTTGGTGACATTAGCTTAATTGGGAAGAGGATTAGGGGTGGGCTTGGTACTTGGCTTTAGGAGATTGTTTATAGTAGGCCAGAACAATTTGGGATTATTGGATATGTTGTCTGTGCTGTTGCATAATAGTTCTTTTTGTCTAAATGAGCCTATTTTGGGGTAAAAGTTCTTAGGTGTTGGTACTTTTGGTAAATTTTTTTTGTGCAATTTATTCCAAACATTATCCCTAGTTTTCATTAATTATTTTGCCTTTCATGTTAACCAGAGTACAGTTATCATTTTGACCAACTTGTATTGCAGAGGTCCCTGTTGATTTAAAATTGCAGAAAGGTGGTATTGAATTATGAGACCCTAATCGCTTAGTGGGAGTGCTTTTACTGGGGTCCAGTTGCAATGTTTCAGGGTCTCATTGAAAGTGTCTTTGTTTAAGTTGGTAAGATGTCTTGCAGAGTTTAGATGCTGGCCCTTCATGATTTTTAATAAGTGTTTGAATAGATAGGTTAGATAGTGGTCACTAAGTTATATAGGGAGGGAATATTACAACCTGTTTCAGGGTTAGTGGATACTACGCAATCGAGAATGATTACTTTACTGGATGTTTTATCATATCTTGTTGGGCAGTTAATAACTTAGGTTAGACTGAATAGATTGATATGTAAGTGGGAGGTGCAAGTGTCTTAATCAGACCAATCTATGTCGAGGTTACTGAGAAGGGCTTCCTGCTTTGCTTTGCTAGTTATCCAGTTGGAAATATTTTCAGTGGTATTAAAGCTGTTTTTGTTTGGAGGGTATATATGTACCTATTATGCATATTGCCTTATATAAATTTAAGATGGGTTATTATTAGTTCTGAGTCAAAATTTGAAGAGTTTGGCAGGTATATTGCTATTTGCAGGATATGAAAGAATGTGATAGCTACCTGTTCAGCACTTTTGGTAGTCCACTAATTTCTTAATATGCTATATCCTGATGGAAGTATTTCTTCATCTTTGATGGAGGATTTTAAGCATGCTTCAGTGAGTAGTAGTATGTGGGTGTGATGAGTTTGACTCTAGGTGTGAAGTTCACCAGTTTTATTATAGATTCTGCTTGTGTTTATGGTCTATATCATAAGTTCTAAGTGAACTGCTTTGGTCGAGTTTTGTTTGACTTTTAAAGAGGCCATAAATACAGTTGTTGGATAATTATTTGGATGTGTGCTGTGGGTTGAGTTTGGATGGTTGGAATTTTGTCTGCTATTAGTGAGAGATGGTCCTAGGTTTGAGTGTATGTCTCCACATATTGTCAGTATTTTGTGCGCTATACATATTTGGTTGAATTGGACAGATACTTGTGTTCTGATTCTAGCTCAGGGTTTATTATAGGGGTCTCCTTGTTTAACAGAATGCATTTTTTAAAAAGTAAATGGAGGAGATGTACAGACAGGAGCAGATTTGTTGGATATAAGATCCTCAAATAAACTCTTGTTAAAGATTACCCAAGCCCACAACATACAGGGCACCACCCTTTACTTCCCATAAAATTGCCAAACTGTGGAACACTCTTCCTCAACCTATGGCCAAACACCTCAGCATTCATGATTTTAAAAACCTCCTTAAGAAACATCTAGCAAAACACTGGCTCTGCTCCTGCCATACTCCTGGTTAAGCTACCTACTACTCCCTTACATTACCCTAAACTAGCTCATTCTCACAGCTACAACTATTAACTACTGACGGCTTTCTTGATTCTACACTCAGTTTCAGTTAGCAATGTATACACATATATTGCTTTGTCTTTAACTGTTATGTAGACTGCATTTCTTTGTCTGGCCATTACTGTATCACATTGTTCTCACTATTAACTCATGCAGCCAGTTTTTGTCTCTAACTGTGCCATTTTTTGTTAAATTTGTTAATTTATTAATTATTTGCTATTTATTGCTATATAACTAATTTCTTTACTGACTTGCTTTGTACATTGTTGATTAATGTGTGTTCAATTTGATTGTTTAATACTGTCTATTTGTATGTATGGAGTTTTTTTCCCCAGGCCTCCGCTGAAAATGGGCCTCATGCCCAGATGGACATTACCCGGTAAACAAACAAAACAAATAAATAAATAAATAAAGCTATTAAGAGTAGTTGTTGGCTCAGTAATAGTACACTTTGAATGGAGTTGAAGGTCTGATAACAACTGATAGGTAGTTAGAATGGATAGTAGCATTAAAGTGGAGACTATGGATAAGAGATAAGGTTGCATATTATAGCAGTGGTATAACGAGTTAATGTTTTGGTTTAGAAAATGTAGGAGTCCAGTTGTTCCAGTGATTTGTGGATCTCTGATGTTGATTCAAATTAAATATACTAGTTGCAGCACAATGTTTATGATGGAGGAAGAGATGTGAAAGGAGCTGTTCAAGAGACATGCTAAGTGGGGACGGGCTGGAAAGAATGCACCACAGTTTATAACTTTGTGTGATATTTCCTGTTTATTCCATTGTAATTAATTCCATTATTTTTCTACATGCTTTTTTAGAACATGTTTAAACTTTGTAAAATTATACACATGCTATTTCTTGGAGCTTTTCTCCATAAGCTTCTGCTGAAACTAGACAATGTACCAAGTCAGACTTTTGCAGTAAACAAAATAAATAAAATAAAATATAATAAAAAAAAAATAAAATGAATTCAGCTAACAAAGAAGTGAAAATTCTGCAGAGAATTAGCTCTGGTGTAGAATGGCCTGGAAAGAGATGAAAACAGCAGCAATTTGCAAAAAGAACAAAGAAATGAAAGTTATTCACTCACATACTGTTATTGAATGACCTAGAACTAGCTCAAACAAACAGAAGTTTAATTTAAAAGAGGTAGAGAAGTTCAGAAAAAAAACAAAAACGTTTGGGACTCCCTAGCCAATAACAAATACACTTCTACCCAGACTCACAGCAACCACAGCTCTTAGAGTAGCTTGACTTATTCTTCTCAGAAGAAAGAAACCAGAGTTTAGTTCAAACTATTTGATTTCCTGAGTGCAAAACCAGTGTAGGTATCTGTGGGAATTACTGAATATAGAGTCAAGAAGCCTTAAAACTATTTTCCAGATGTTGGGACAGAATCAATAAACCACTGAATAAAATAATTTAGCAGTGACTTTAAAACAGGTAAAACATGTACAAATTGTTAAATATTAATTTAAAATAAACATGAAGAAACAGAAATGGCTTGAGGAGACACAAACCATTAACAGCTAACAAAGAAATTAATATTCTTCAGACACTTAGCTGAGTTGTTAAATCACTTGGAACTAGTTCAAACTAGCAGCAGTTTAAAAGAAGAACAATGGAATGAAAACTTTTGAGATACTTAGTTCAACTATTAGAAGGTATGGAACTAACTCAAACCATCAGCAATTTGTTACAAAAGAAGTACAACGTTTTGAAAAACATCACTTAGAACTTGATAGCCAATAGCAAATACAGTAATTTAGTTATTAGAGTTTTTTACCGGACAAGTGGGCTTGTCTAATTGACCCTTTTTGGCCATGACCCAAGCTCAACGTGCAGAAAATACACGTGGATCTTAGTTAGAACATCATATATAGAAAAAGTAAATGGTAACATACAGTAAATAATGATGACTGGGTAAGATTAAAAAAATCTAGTCAAAGTGAGCTGAGAGATGTATACAGAAAAATACAATCCAAGATATGCATACAATGCATTGCAATCATACCTAAAATACATAAACATATCATCATACATACATATGAAGTACACGCATATAAGATGCCACATTATGAGATTGAGAAAAGTTTAAACCAAAGACACATGGAGGAACAAGGACTTTGCTGTAGATTAGTTTAATGAACTGACATCCAATAACACAAAACGCTTTTTTCTCTTACTGTGAAGAGACTTCTTCAGGTAAAGTCACACATAAATTCATACCAATTAAATACTACACCACATAATAAAGTATTAAAAGTTAAAGAATAAAAACAATAAAATGTATACAAGTGTCAACACTACATTATACTAAAAATACCCACTTGGATAAACCTATTAAATAAATATAATTCATTCACAATATATAATGCCACTTCCCAATATCTAAAACACATATAATTTAATCAGTTATAAGAATCTATGAAACTAAGTTAAAATACATTCTAAAACAATATGAAACTGAACAATTGTATTACAATGAAAAATAAAATATCTGGGAATGTTATTTAAAATGCATAATAAAAAATATAAATTAATATAGATGTAAGATTGTATAAAAAATAGGATTAGACTTATCAAATTTTTCAATTTAAGAATACAAGTGATGGAATAAATTTCATTTAGCTGAGGTGACTGACATGCCCTAGTATGCAGCTGCCAACACAGTTCCAATTTTTCAAGCATCAAAGATTCAGGGCCATTCTTACCATCACATTTGATACTATCGATAGCCCTGAATTTAAAAATATGATCTGGGTAATCATTAATGTGTCTGGCAAGTGTGTTATCTAACTTATGATTCTTAATATAATATAAATGTTTGTACACCCTCTCTCTTAATTTCCTGTCTAACCAATATAGTAAGAGGGGCACTTTTGGCACTGGGCCAAGTAAATCACACCCTTGGATTGGCAATTAAATCTATGTTTAGTTGTATAAGTTCTTTCCCTGATACTAAAAGATGTTCCTGTTGTCATGAGTACACAATATCTGCACATATAGCATTTGAACATGCCCTTACTTCTCTCATGTGATAACTGAAAACTTTTACATTCTAAAATGTTCTTCAAATTCTTACCACGCTTGAACACAAGTCTGGGTGACACATTAAAAAGTTCTTGGATAGTATGGTCACTAATAATGTATTCCCAATTCTTAGATAAGATGTTTCTGATAGCAAAACTATCAATACTAAATGGTGTAATAAAGGCTAAACTTAAATCGTCGCAGGCTGGTAAATCCAGTGTGTTACTTGAATTCGCTGTTCCAGTCCCTATGAGGTTGAAATTCATCCTAACAACTAAAATTGGCTTGTAAACCCCTAGTGACCTTTTAGTTATAACCTCCTCCATCAAATGTTTCAGAAATGTCTGAGGGTATCCTCGAATAAGAAACATGGATTCTAAATTATAACATTCATAACTAAACTCATCTTATTTGGAAATCATGCGAGCAGCTCTAACTAATTGCCCTTTTACTACTGATCTTTTTTGATGAGTGGGGTGGCAGCTACTAAAATGAAGGAAATTGTTGCAATAGATTTCCTTGCGGAATATATTTGCAGTATAACAGCACCTATCCATATCTTTCCTTAAAAGTACATCTAAATAAGGTATCTGACTGTAATTAAAAACATAAGTGAAAGATAAAAAATCAGTTGTGCTATTAAAATAGGAAACCAGCTGTCTACCCTCGGTTTCATCTCCTTAAATTAACATGAAAGTATTATCCAAATAACGTGTGTAAAACTGAATTTGGCATGATATATGAGTTATTTCATGTATATACTCATGTTCCCAGTGGGCCATGACAAGATTTGCAAAACTGGCACCACATGGGGAACCCATTGCTACCCCAGTTTTTTGCAAATAACATTTATCATTGAATGTAATGAAATTAGAACTCAAGATGAGATCTAATAATTCTTTTACCAAAGAAATCTCTGAATCAGGGGCTTTTTTATGACGTAATACATTTTTCACCCATTTAATACCTTGTGTTTGAGGTATGGAAGAATACAGATCTTTCACATTGACTGTTAAAAAATTACAATTAGTAAATTTTAATTCATTGATATTAGATAAGAAAGTCCACGAATCTTTACAAATTTTTTCCACTCATGACATATTTTTTCAGAATGCAATCGACTACCTTCTCACAAGAATAAGTGATACTATTTCTAGCATCCACGAGTGGTCTCATTGGGGGATAATTTAAGCATTTATAAATCTTAAGAATAAAAGCAGGCAGAGGCAAGGCTCCAGTTTCTTCAGCTGATTTATTACAAGACACACAAGCGCTTTCACCACAAGGCTTCTTCAGGTGTATAAAAAGCAGCACTCAACACACCCATTCTTATACTAAGCATTGGCTAGTCACATGTTTAAAAAGAGAAAACTCTTAAAGGCACAAAGAACAATTGTATTCAGCCCACAGTAAAATGCATAGTCAAATATATAAAAACTTCATTGCAAAAACCACATTTCATAAAAGCAATATTACAAAAAATACATATTACAAATACACGTAAACCACATAAATGTAACAGATTCTACCTACGTAATGGTCTATTTTTCAGGATGGGTCTCAATGGTACATGGTCATTAAGACCATGTCCTGTGTTAGCTCTTAATCTCACAATCCATTTAGCCTCCAGGTTCTCAGTTTGAACTCTGGTGTCACCACCCCTCAAGTTCTCATAACATTTACCTAATACCATAAATGTAAAGGTGTGTTGATCATTCATTTCTTTAATGTGTTTTGTTAAAGCATTGAACACACTACCCTTCTTAATATGGTATAGGTGTTCCCTGATCCTATCCCTTAATAGTCTATCTGTCTTTCCCACGTAGAATTTACTGCATACTTTGCAAGTAGTAAGGTAAACCACATGTGAAGTATCACACCTTGCACTGGTTCTTAGTGTATAAGTTACACCAGTGTCTGGATGCAGAAACTCCATATCTTGATTTATAAATTTACAGAACTGGCACCTAGTGCATGGTTTAGTCCCTGGTGTATCCTCAGTCCTGATTTGGTCTTTGGGATTGCAAAGTCGTCACCTTAGCGACTTCTTATTTTTAAAAGTAAACTGTGGATGTGTTCCTATCAGGTTGCTAACATTTTAAGTGGTTGTGAGATTTGTTTCTATTGACCCCCGAATAGACATGAGTATTCTCAAGCATATATTTATCGGAATGTTGCACAGAATCAAGCTTACAGGGCCTCTAGATTGAATACTAGATTTTGTGGAACAACTAGACAAGATAAATATAGAACTAGCAGAGAGGGGCTATGACCAGAAACTTGTCAATCAAAGTATTAGGACAGTGAGAAACTCTAGATACAGTAGAGCCAGACCCTATTTCTCTGAACAGGTAGAGAGTGATTTATGCAACGGGGGTCAACAGAAACAAATCTCACAACCACTTAAAATGTGTTTTAGTTATTCTAGAAATATAAGATACTACACAGACATCATAGGCAAGCATTGGAATATCTTGACATCTGATAAACAAGTTAGCAACCTGATAGGAACACATCCACAGTTTACTTTTAAAAATAAGAAGTTGCTAAGGCGACGACTTTGCAATCCCAGTGACCAAATCAGGACTGAGGATACACCAGGGACTAAACCATGCACTAGGTGCCAGTTCTGTAAATTCATAAATCAAGATATAGAGTTTCTGCATCCAGACACTGACATTATACACTAAGAACCAGTGCAAGGTGTGATACTTCACATGTGGTTTACCTTACTACTTGCAAAGTATGCAGTAAATTCTACATGGGAAAGACAGATAGACTATTAAGGGATAGGATCAGGGAACACCTATACCATATTAAGAAGGGTAGTGTATTCAATGCTTTAGCAAAACACATTAAAGAAATGAATGATCAACACACCTTTACATTTATGGTATTAGGTAAATGTTATGAGAACTTGAGGGGTGGTAACACCAGAGTTCAAACTGAGAACCTGGAGGCTAAATGGATTGTGAGATTAAGAGCTAACACAGGACATGGTCTTAATGACCATGTATCATTGAGACCCATCCTGAAAAATAGACCATTACGTAGGTAGAATCTGTTACATTTATGTGGTTTATGTGTATTTGTAATATGTATTTTTTGTAATATTGCTTTTATGAAATGTGGTTTTTGCAATGAAGTTTTTATATATTTTACTATGCATTTTACTGTGGGCTGAATACAATTGTTCTTTGTGCCTTTAAGAGTTTTCTCTTTTTAATCATGTGACTAGCTAATGCTTAGTATAAGAATGGGTGTGTTGAGTGCTGCTTTTTATACACCTGAAGAAGCCTTGTGGTGAAAGCACTTGTGTGTCTTGTAATAAATCAGCTGAAGAAACTGGAGCCTTGCCTCTGCCTGCTTTTATTCTTTGGATTTGTTTTGTGTTTTTGCAGAGGTACCTGGTTACTGTTGGAATTATATTCTGCTTTTCTTATTTATGAATCTTAGGTATCCCAAATAATAAAGGTAGCCTCGGTGCTGGCATGTTCAAAAAATTAAACATATCAATGTCAATTCTACTTTCTGTAAACATATCATTAAGGTATGAACATATTCTATTAAATGCAGTATTCATTTCACTTTTGGAAATTTCTTCATAAGTTTCAGTTGATACAATACATTCCATGTGACGAATATAATCATCACAATCCATTAAAAGTACGCCACCCCCCTTATCCGGTTGCATTATTCTCACGCCAGCATGTTGAAGTAATGTAAGTTCTTCTCTTTCTGCCCTAGTAGTGTTGAAAGCATTCCTATTATACTTGTTCATGTTTAAATAATTAATAATATCTAATAATACAACAAAACATGGAGAACACAGACCATAGAACTAATAACTAAAAAAAGAAAAAAATGGTCTGGACACGCCAAAAATTATTCACAGCTTTTCGGCATGTCCAGACCATTTTTTCTATTTTTAATTAATAATATCTAATTCACATACACGTTCGAAAAGTGACAAGGTAGGGTGTAAGGGTGGGTTGAATGTACTGGCTACTCTAAACACATTAGAAATAATATTGTTAGGTCCAAACATAATTGCCAAGTTTAGTTTTCTAGTGAACAGTTTCAAGTCAATCAAAATTGTCGGCACATCAGCCTTGCTAGCTGGGACAAAGCTAGAACCTTTTGCCAACAAGCTGATCGAGACCGATGAAATGTCAATATTTGAAAAATTGTAAACTTTGAAGTCTTTAGAGTCATTATACAATACTTTACAAATGTTATGTTCATTTACAGTTGAACTATTCAGTTTATCGACTGTTTGTGTGACTTTACCTGAAGAAGTCTCTTCACAGTAAGAGACGAAAAACGCTTTGTATTATTGGATGTCAGTTCATTAAACTAATTTACAGCGAAGTCCTTGTTCCTCCGTGTGTCTTTGGTTTCTACTATTGTCTGTTTTCATCTTTTCCTGGTCTGTTATTGAGAAAAGCTTCTTAACTGTATTCTATTATCAATGATATAGGCTCATAGGTCTTTAGGTATATAGTAGGCTAATGATCACCAGGGCCTTTATAAGCCTAGCCATGCAACCCAACCCAGTCGAGTCTCTATGTATCATGGATGTTTATTAGCAAGTTGTGTATTAGTTAGGAAGTCTCTAGAAGTTATGGGAGTTGTTAGTTTGGGCATTACTGTCTGTCTCTGTCTATCAGAGACATGGGGGCCAGACCCGAGGTGAATTTCAGATTTCCCATCCATTGGTCAAAGTTCAGCTTAAATAAGGTTAGGGATGGTGAGAATACCTCATAACCTCTTAAGAGGAAGAAATCTGGACAAAGCCATAAGTAAAAGTGGGGCAAAGGCCCAAAAATAGGGACAATTTTTAAACATTTCTTGAAAACTTGGAAAGTTGATAGAAAAACAGGTTTTGCATTAGCATGAATTTTCTGAAGGACATGAAGTCCAAAACTCATATGTGTCTCATTTTTTAACTTAAGTATTTAATGATTTGCCACAAATTTGCCAGAAAACCACAATTTAATGAAAAATGGAACAAAAACTTGAGGCAAAAATCTGGACATCCTGCGAAAATCTGTACAATTGAGAGGTATGATGGGGAGCCTGTTCCAGAGCAAGGGGTTCTTCTGAGACACATATCTGTCTCAGCAACATGTATTATTTTTATCATAAGGGAAATTTAAATCCTTGGATCTAGTGATTTTGATGCTCTTCATTTTGCAGATGTGCAAAACGTCCATTAGAGATGGATCTGAGGATAGATCACCTCTCAGTAACCTTTAGGAGACCAAGTATAGAGATATAGCTTTAAGGCAATCCATATAGGACAATGTGTTTAAAGCCTGGATTCTCCTGGTAAAGAACCATTGTAGGCATTCTGGTGTCTGATCAGGCACATGCCAAAGGGGGCATTATACTCAATGATGGGTCTGATAAGGGCAGAATAAAGTGGCACTATGACTTCCTTAGACCTGGATGGATGCCATGTACTCACTTATAATTGGATGACATACAATGATTTTCTTACTACCTTGGCCACATATTGGTCAAAAACTAGATCCATGACTACTGGGTCAACTCTTAGGGGTGTCTTATTGATGGAGTAATTAGCCTGGGTGACAATGTTTTTCCAAAGGTACTATAAAGTTTTTTTGGTATTGAGTTTTAATCTGTGACTATGTGGTGTAAGCTGCTTAAACATTGTCACTTTAGCAGCCCAAGGAAGATTCTGTAAAGAGATGCTTTTTAAGTGTATCTTTGAAGCTTTTAATAGTATCCAGGCTTTTGATGTCAGTAAGGCTGTCTCTCATATAGCACTTTTAAACTGAGGGCATATCAGAAAGACATTATTGTTCTGTGTATTTCTGAGTGCATAAGTGTCATCATTAAAGGCAATTTCACTCTTAGAGGAGGTAGTGAAAGTTTTTTACAACCTTACAAATTAGGGTTCTTAGAAGAAAAGTGGCCACATGAGGCACTGAATGCCATTTGGAATTTTTTAGCAATGCAGTAATGCATCTGGGGGTGTGCAAATAGAATGAATCTGCAGAGTCCTGTGAGCTGAAAGCATAATGAGAAAAGGAAGGCTATAGTCCAAGCTGGGTAATATAATATTTTTGGCAATGGCCCTAAAAGCAGTGGGTGATATTTACTTCAAAACTGCCTCACGACAATCACAGCTCCTGAATTAGTCTGGTTCTCACTCCTTTTACAAGAAAGAAATCAGGGGTTAATTTTAATAGACAACTTAAATGTCAAAATTGGTGCAGCTTTTTACTTGAAATTATACTGAATATAGGCTTAAAGAACTTTAAAACACTTTACCAGATATTGTAGGGTCAAAATCGCCAAGAATGCTATGTAATGCCTGATTGAAAATGATTGGGTAGATTATAAGTGATGTATAATATTTGCAGCTGGGAGTATGTTAGTATGGTTTGTGAGGTAAAATGCTTGCAACTAGGATTGTGTCAGTGTGGTCCATTTTCATTTATATAAATGTATGATTGCTTATGTCATAAGTGATGGTTTAATAAAGATGTTTCTTGTTTAAAAAAAAAAGGTCATGAATTGAATAATTTATGTAATGTTGCTTTGGTTATATGATATAGAGCAATATATGTGAAGTATAATGTTTGTTAATGGTAATGTGTGTGTGTGTGTGTGTGTGTGTGTGTGTGTAGTTTTGTAATTTTAAGCTAAAATATACAATTAACCTATGAATAATGTAGACAATATGTAGACAGTGTAGGTATTATACATAGTGAGAATTTGCCATGAGTAGTCAGATCAATTACCTGATGTAATGTTATATATATATATATATATATATATATATATATATATATATATATATATATATATATATATATATACAAGATAATAAATGCAAATGACAGAGGTCGTAAAATAGGATTTCTGGCTATTATAAAGCATTTACATTCTGAGTTGCTGTGGAGTTGTTCAACAACAGTTGTTTTGAAGTCTGAGTGTGTTTCTTTGACTCTCAAATCAAGTGCAATATTGTTCCATATGGGGTGACTCAGTGTGGAGTTTCACCCAGTGTTGTTTTAAAATGAAGTCTATGAAGAGAAATATGATCATGTAATGAATTTCTAAGGGTGTAGTGAGGTTCTCTGATAGGAAGTAGTCTTTCCAGTGATGGGCAGTATCCATCTTTTAAATATTAGTGTGCTAAGTAGGTAGGTGGCTCTTTCAGTTACGGGGAGCCACTTTACCTTCTGTAGAGGAATGCAGTGATGAGTGCAGCTGCTAGCCAAAAGGGCAAATCTGCAAGTTTTGTTTACAGTGGTCTAAATTTGTTTTTTGACTGTGAGAAGAATGGAAGATCAATAATGGAAGGCCATATTTCAATTTTTGGGAGGAGAAATGTTTTGGCTACAGCCAGTCTAGCAACAGAATAAGGAGGTGTGGAATTCTAGAACAAAACTTTAGATGAGAAATGACCATTTTCAGATTGTTATCTGTGTGGGTATTAAGGGTAAGGGAGTGATCAAAAGTATGACCTAGGTATTTATATACAGTATCTGTGGGTATGTAATCATTTTGTAAGTCTGTTATTGAGAATGTGGGAACTTGAATGAGTCTGGAAGTTGTGAAAAAGGAATTACTTTTTTTTGGCTTTATAGAAAGTTTGTTGGTTGCAACCATTGGCAGACTTGATAAAAGATTGTTATAAAAAAGCATGTGAAGTATGGGGACACTTATTAGCTTGAAATAAGAGAATGTCATCTGTGTAGAGTAATATATTCAGAGGGGGAAGGTTGTTTGCAGAAGAGAAGTGGGCCTAATACTGAACCTTATGGTACTCCTTTGTTGAGAGTGTCAACTGTGGATAATTGATTATTGGAGTAAACTTGAAATGTTCTATTTTCTAAATAACTTTAGAACCAGTTAACAGTTATTTTGTTCAGTGTTAAGTCTGGAAAGTTTAGTATGTATTAGGTTGTAGTTAACTGTCTCAAAGCTCTAGTCATATCTACAAATACACCAGCAGTAATTAGACCTTCATTCATGTTACAGTATATAGTGTTAGTAGCACTGAAGTCCACAAGTCATTATAAAATACTTAATTTTTTGTGGGGCTTTTCTCCTCTTCTATACAACAACTCATCAACTATTCTTTAAATGTTTTGAGTCTGTTGTGGAGCTTTTCTCCCTGGGCCTCTGTTGAAAATATGTCATTGGCTCTGTCACACTTTCACAGTTACCAAAGGAGAAATAAATAAAATGAAGAAAAAATAATTACATGTATATCAATGGACATTATTGAACCAGTTGTAAAACCCAGCAATGCTTTCAATAGATTGTGGTTATCTTAGACTCTGCATCTTATTACCCACTTTGTAAAGTTAATATTAAATTTAAAGCCTGGGGGCTAGTTTTATTATTTTACAGGGTTGGTATATCAAATGAAATGCTAAATGATCAGGTGAGTCTGTTTATGTCTAGAATAATGTACAAGCAGATGGATGGATCGAGGGAGTATTTTTATCTGAACCCTAAAGTCCATGAAAAAAGAACAAAAGTTGAGGAAACTGGCAACAATTTGGGACCAGTTAAATACCATACTTCCTCTTTGCCATTACAGAAGTGCCATAAGGCTCAACTGGGTTAAGTCATTTCAAGTAACTACATGGCAGGCACCCTCATAGAATACTAGATATTGCCAGAGAAACTTTACAAGAACAGAAATCTTATTGAAAACTGTTACAAAACACACTACAATAGTTTGAAAGACAGGAAAAAAGTGGTCATTAATTGAAAAAAGTGTGGAATTTTTTTAATCTTGTAACCAAAATAAGTTGCAGAGATAGATGTTGCTCAAGAAAATCAGACACTGATTTGGTTATGGAACCCTTTCCAGAGACTATAGGTCTATATGTGGGATTATGAACTTGGTTGTGAACTGTAGGGATAACATAAAAATATAGAGCATTGAAATATATGACTTGCACCCCCTTGACAACCATGACTCCTTCATCATGAACTATTTCCAAAATTCTTCAATTTTTTTTAAACTTGGTGAAAGGCCTAATATCAGCTTACAATATCTGCTATCATTTACTTGTAATACTAC
Source organism: Protopterus annectens (assembly GCF_019279795.1). Taxonomy (NCBI): domain Eukaryota; kingdom Metazoa; phylum Chordata; order Ceratodontiformes; family Protopteridae; genus Protopterus; species Protopterus annectens. Next base: position 409,671,734 of record NC_056741.1, read on the forward strand.
TTCCTGTTTGTAGTGCTTAGTATCCCATAACACAATGCTACCTCCCTTGGCAGCTGTTGTTAATAATAATGCCTTTTCTATTAACCAAATTCTTAAGGTAGCTCTCTTATCATTAGGCAAATTATGTCTAACATTTTTAAAACTATAATTAGCATTCAGATATAAATCTTGGAGAACTGCCTTCTGAAATGCTGCCACTGATACATTCAAGGAAGGATGAAACTTTTTTTTTAATTAAACATGTATATAATATACTCCCGAAGCTACTTTTTATAATCTTTATTTAAAAAAAAAACTTTATAGTCAGTTTTGACAGAAAGTTTTATAATCTAAAATACTTGGTGCACCGATACAGAAGAAGCCACTATGAAATATAAACCATTATTCAGTAAACACATTTAATTTGTCAAACATTGAATTAATAATCTAGCTCTTTGCAGTAATTAATTTCTAGAACAAAGCAAGTATTTCTATATTTACTTGTATGCTTTCTGCCACCTCTATGACATCTCCTAAAGGGATGATAGTACTTTAACATTGTCCTTTTAGCTGCTGGAGATGATTAACCAAATTGAGTGTCAGTGTGTCCACAACAGTAGATACCTCACCTGTGGTAAAACTGAGAAAAATTACATGTATGAAATAAAGAATGATAGGGCTGAACATAATGTGTTTATATTTCATGTTTGTCCTATTTCCAGGAGAGTTATTATTATTGTCAGCAAATCTTACAATATCTTTAGAAAATCACCAGGAAAATTCTGTTTGCTTTATAATTATTTAGTCATATACTGTATCGATTTATCTATGTATCTCTATCTATCTATCTATCTATCTATCTATATATCTATTTATTTATCTATCTATCTATATATCTATCTGTGTGTGTACTGAATTTTGTTGAAATGCCCAAATATCGATGGTCTACATGTAGACCACAAAATGTTGACAACACCAACATTGATACATGACTAAACATGCATTGAACAATAATCTTAATGTATGCAGAATTAAAATAAAAAGAAATAGCAAAAGAAACATCATTTTTGCAGGGAACACGCCATGTCTCCACACCCCAGCCAATTATATATACTAACTCTGAATTCACACAATATTGGGAAATGGCATATTCTTCAATCCCAATTGTGTAATCCCGTACACCTGTCAACCAAATTTTATTAATTAAACAGATGTTGACCAAAGGGACATTTGCTCAAATTCAGTGTTCACATATACATGTAAGTAAAATCAATCAGTATAGAATATTTTTAAAGGAACGTTTGCTTGGAGTGTGTTGCTGTGCCTTTGATGGATTTATTTTAGCACACGACAGTATACTGGCTGGCCCAAGTAAAAATGTTTTTTAACTTTAGAGCACAGGCTTATGTAACTTTGCTTGTTACTGAATGAAAATGCAACAGGTATGAGCAAGATCAACAGTTTACTTTCTAGACTACCGCATTTCACATATTTAAAATGTAGAATGAGTATAACAGTTAATAAAGATTTTATGTGTAATGATTATTTAGAGAAGCATCCAGTAAGCGTTTTTGTCTATTACAAGACTTCTTCAGACTGAATGAATCACAGGAAAAAAAACTCATTTTATAATCAAGAATATTCACACACCAGTTGACAAACTCATTAAAAAATTCACACATCAATTGATAATCTCATTAAAAAAGACAATTCTGTCTGTGTTAATGCCTAAGCTTTCTTTTCTTTAAGAAGCCTTTAAAATTCTTTTTACCATTTAAACCTGGAGGGTTGCTGGCATCTAATCGTACTTGCCAGCAATACTCCTTCTAGTCTAATTCTTCTTCTGTATCAAAACTAATCAAATAATTGGGGACACTATCTAAACTAAAAAATTTGGGTAAACCTTTACAACCAATATTAACATAATGCTTACCTCAAACATTACTCACATCACCTACTTCAACAGCATGTAGGTGTTCATTAATCCTTTTGTACAACTCTCTTGTAGTGTTTCCTACATAACAGGCTGGACAAACTGAATAAAAAGAAAAATAAACCACAAACTTAGATTTTCAGCAATAATAACATTGCATATAATTTTTTTTTACCATTAACAGTCACATCATTCCCTTCAACTTTCGAAGTAGGAGTATTGCTGGCAAGTGTGATTAGATACCAGCATCCCTCCAGGTTTAAATGATGAAGAGAATTTTAGAGTCTTCTTAAAGAAAAGAAAGCTTAGGCATTAACACAGGCAGAATTGTCTTTTTTAATGAGATTGCCAATTGATGTGTGTATTTTTTAATGAGTTTGTCAACTGGTGTGTGAATTTTCTTGATTATAAAATGAGTTTTTTTTGCTGTGATTCATTCAGTCTGAAGAAGTCTTATAATAGACAAAAACGATTACTGGAAGTTTGGCAGTTGTGCTTGGTTAAGTTATTTATTAGTTTATTTATTTACTTTTTATGATAGTTTATTCCGTTTGGAATTATTATTTAGCTGTGGCAGTTAAAAACTTGCAGTCTACTACAGGGGCATTGATTGTATCACAGCTTGCTTCATACAGGTAGCATATTTTCATATTCCACTGTTTTTTTTTTTATAAAGTCAGAAGACTACAGAAAACAATAGTTGGTGCAACCAGGTTTTCTGAGACACTGTTATTATTACTAAGACTATATTTAAGTGTGGTGTTCGTAAGAGCTGTTGAATGTTGTTGCTAAACAGCTGATGACAATCAGTTGATTCAGATTGTCAAGCTGTTTCACATTTGTCACTGAGATGGCATGTTCTGGCAAACTTCATAATGATTAAAGCATGCAGAAGCAGTTTGCCTTTCAAATTTGGTCTATGGGCTATATCAGCTGCAACAGCAGGACATTGAGATGTGTATAGACCAAAGGGAGGGTATACCTATGTGTGACTGTTTCTGGCAAGATAGAATTCCATGTCTGTTTCAGATTGTAGGCAGCATCCTGAGGCACTTTCAGAAATACATAAATTGTCGAGCAAGTCTAGTTCCTGAAAGCCCTTTTCTAGGAGTCCTTACAGACTTGCTTGATGTGTTATGAATTATACTTTTTAAAGACAAGAAAATATGCAAAAGAAAACTCACCACATAAATCTGTTTAAATAATGCAGTTCAGCAGATTAATTCACTACATTTCAGACACCCAACAGCTCTCTAAATTAATCTCTTATAGTAATTTGCTTTGGTGTATTATATAATGTATTTAATCAAGGAATTAGCCAATGACATTTATTCATTTATACAAAGGGCAGTATTCATAAACATCTGCCAGAGTGGAACACTGCACTCTGTTAAGTTTGGTTTCAATTGCTTGCCTATAATGTGATTCAGAGACATTCACAGTTAGCATGCATCTGTCCTCCTTTAGTCCCCCCAATGAATATCTATAGGTTCTCTACCATGGAGTTAGAACAACTATGAAAGGGAACCCCATTTAGTTGACTGTAGCTGGATAGTATGGAACTACACAAGAAACCACTTCCTTATTGAAGTGAAAGGGTGCAGTGTTACTGATAGCCTCACACATTACTCACAGACACTGCATAGTATAAGCATCCATGAATTGCCCTGTTGTGCAGTCTTTCAGTGATGATGTTGCCAGAGATGTACATGGACCTAATTTACATGGAAAGTGCCCCCAAGGACTGTTGCAGCTTTATGTGAACTTGCAAATACAGTGGGTTGCTCAAGGGTCTATATTACATGATCAAAACCTTAGGTTGATCACTAAATGTCGAACTCTGAAAATCATGATTGTCCATTTCCACACAGGGAAACATTGCCGTTGGCCAAATTAAAAAACAAAAAAGTTGGAAATAGAAATCACCCCCCACCCCTAATTAAATAAACCAACTTCGAGATCACTCTATATTGTAAAAAGGACAAAATTCAGGTAACGGCCAAACAACTTGTTTCCCTGTGTGGAAACGGCCGTTCGCGATTTTCAGAGTTTGACATTTAGTGATCGACCTTTAGGTATTTGATAACCTAAGGTTTTGATCATGTAATATAGACCTGGTTGCTCACTTGTGGACTTGTTGCTTATTGCAAGAGTAAGAATTTAGTATTTCTGAATAGTTTCCCCTTGTGTATTACACAAGGTATTCTGTTTCACTAGTTAGAATATACAAATATTTATGAATCCTACCCAGTACCAACAAATTAAAAGATAAAGAATACTTTTTTGTGAAACAGAAATTAATTCAAAGAATGAATTTGTTGAAACTTTTATAATCAACAGATTATCATATAATGATTTTGCTTGGATACTAACCCTAACCTCCGTATCATTCAAATGAAAGACAGTCAAGTACTGTGGTATATGTAAATAATAAAACCTATTTAGGAGTTCCCATAATCATACCCCTGGATTCAGCAAGCTCTGCACGGTGTGCAGGACTAGTATAGGAGCTCCAGCAGGCAATATGCCTGCCGTGCGATCAAGGAATAAGCTGCAGGGACGTACATGAATGCTCCTGCACTAGTCCTGCACAGACTCAGCTCCTGTATGCAAATTACCCCATTTGCAGGTGCAATTCATGCTGGCAGCCGGCCGTGCAGGACTAGTGTAATCTTAGTAACTGAGAACACTGTTGCAAACTACAAAACGGAGCCATGATAGCTCCAAATAAAGGGTGGATATTATGTTGACAGCATGCCAATAGCCAAGTATATGACCATTGGCATGGAAATCAGTTGCAAAAAGATAACTTTGATTTTTTTTTTAGCTGATTTCGGCTGTTTAAGCATAGGGCAGCAGCGCACAAACAGGATTGGGCAAAAAAAAAAAAAAAAAAAAAAAACCCTAAAATAAGCATTCTAACCAAAATCACTATTTTGTCATTATACTCAATGGCAGGCAGAATACAACATGGCCAGTGGTTGCTAAGGGGGGAGGCTCAGTGTGGGACCTGTAACTATGCATCAGAAGACAATCTTATGCAAATGAGGGGAATGATACTAAATCCCAGATTTCCCATCAATGTTAGTCAGCACCCAGCAGTGTTAGAGCAGGAATAGCTTGGTGCAAGCCTAGCTGACATCATAGGAGGGTGTGTCAGGCATACCGTAAGTGGATTGGAGCCCTGTGGCTCGGGTTTGCCCTTAGCTTAGCAGAGCTAAGCAAGGGGGTGTGTCTGAGACTGCCTAGCACTCTGTACTTTGCCTAAGCAGTTGTGTGCACCGGGTTTTAAAGGGAAAAAAAGTAAACCAGGAAATAGCAGCTCTGTGCACTTTTGAGTACTGTGTTTGCACAGCGCACTCCCAGGCTTAAACAGGAAGGCAATGGGAAGGGAAAACAGCAATAGGAAGGTAATCAGGGAGAACTAGCATAGCTGGCAGGTGAAATGTATCAGAATCAGCCAATTACACAGGCAGCAGACCAGCCCAGTCAAGAACACTACTATAAACTATGCAAACACTTTTCCATCTGGTTTTTCCCACATACTCTACACCACCAGTGTATACAAGTGGGGGAATTTTAACAAACAAATACAACAAAATGATAGGGGCTACAATAGCTATCATACATCAACATGTGGAAGAGGCTGAGGGTGTAAAGGATGAGAATGCTGTTGACCAACGCACAGTGAGGAGACAGAGAAGAGTGTACAGACCCAGGGTAAGCTATCAGGGGCTACATGAGCTGGAGATAGTGGAGCACTATAGGGTGGACAGGGACCTCCTACAGCAAATTGTTGAGCTGTGCCGGCCACGCCTGACACACAGAACTAACAGAGGGAAACCCATCTCAGTGGATATCAAGGTATGTGTAGACCTAAGAATACTAGATACAGGTACCTTCCAAAGGCTAACTGCGGCTATCATGGGGATCTCACAAGCATCAACATCCAGGGTACTCCACCAGTTCCTGGATGCCATGTCAGCACATGCCTGTGAGCATGTATATTTCCCCAACACCCGTGAGGCATTGGCCAGAAATATGTGTCTCTTCCACCAAATAGAATACCTTGAGGTAGTGGGTGCTATAGACTACATGCACATATGGATCAAAGTGCTACCCAGGGAGTGGGGTACAGTCTACATCAACTGCAAGGGCCTCCCCTCCATCAACTCCCAGATCGTGTGTGATGCCCAGGGCATAATAATGAATGTGTGTGCTGGCTGCCCTGGAAGCTATCACAATTCCCAAATCTGGCATCTGACACAGCTGTATCAGAGATTTGCCAGTGGGCCATCCCTTACGGTCACCTAGTGGGGGATGCTGGTAACGCACTAGAGCCGTGGCTGATGACACCCATCAGAAATGCACACACACACCCGAACAAGAACTCCATAATGAGGCACACGCACAGACCAGAATTATAATAGAGCGTGTGTTTGGGATACTCAAGTCAAGGTTCTGGTGCCTGGACACATCCAGTGGAGCCTTGCAGTACTCCCCAACTACATGTACTCAAATTGTCATCATATGTGCCATGCTACACAATATGATCCTGTGGAAACAGCTGCAGCAGGAACAGCATGGGGCAGGGCCACACAGCCCCCCACCATTGCCAAGGCTTGCACAGGCACAGAATGACTCAAAGGAGGAACAACCTGAGCCTGCCCCAGTAGGTAGAAGGAGGCATGCCCAGTATGCCCTGGCCTTGGCAAAGAGGCAACACATAGCACATACACTGACACAGGAGGGACTCAGGGAATGACACCTCTCTCTGACTCGCACATACAGTAAAAGGGATGCCAAACATGACTCTACCTGTGCTCAGTCATGTATAGGGAGTGTACTATGTGCATCAGACATAGGCAGCTCTCCAGCACCATCCTCAATACTGGCACACCCACAAGGTAAGTCACTCTTCTTACCAATTTCTGAATGGAGTAGTATGTGTTGTTACTTATATCTATGGTATGGATGTGAGCATGCAAGGGAATCGGGTGGCTGACTGGGATGCCAGCAGATAGTAGACACCTATAGTGGCAGCATGTGATCTGTAACAGATACTGGTGTCACCATAGTAGCCAGTACTACACATGTTAACAAAACCCACTGCAGGAAATGTGCTGGGCCACATGTGTGTCCATATGACACACGCATGCCAGTCAGGGAGGTTCACATACCCAACAACAGCCCCAGCAGCAGGACAGGTGTAGACAAACACAAACAAAGGCCATGCTAAGGCCTCTGAATGATGGCTGTGGATAACCCCCCCAGGCCTACACAGAAAGACTACATCAGGTCAGGCAGTGGGATGTAAGTTCTGAAGGGTAAGAAGTCAAAATCTGATATGTAGGTCAATCAAACTTAAGACCTGTAGTACACTAATATGCCTCTAGTCAGCATAATAGGTTACAATACAGAATGAAATGGAGTACCTGACATACCAGTACAGTCATAGCAAATGTGTACAAGTGTCAGGTGTGCCCCCCCAATCCTATGTAGAAATGTAGTAACAGTCAGGTGTGCCCCACAATCCTATGTAGAAATCTAGAAACAGTCAGGTGTGCCCCCCACAATCTTGTATAGAAATGTAGAAACAGTCAGGCGTTCCTCACTCCAATCCTAAGTAGAAATGTAGTAACAGTCAGGTGTGCCCCCTCCCAATCCTATGCAGAAATGTAGAAACAGTTTGTTGTGCCCCCCCCCAATCCTATTTAGAAATGTAGTAACAGTCTGGTGTGCCCTCCAATCCAATGTAGACACGTAAACGTCAGGTGTGTCCCCCCAGTCCTATGTAGAAATGTAGTAACAGTCAGGTGTGCCCACCCCTCCAATCTGATGTAGTCATGTAGTAACATATGTGTGTAGGTATAATATCAGTGGAGCACAAATGACCTGAGGTGGCATGGTAGCAGGATAGATAGTAGCATTTGTACAATATGCAGGTATGCATGTGTTAGGTTGATGTGTGTTTCATATTGTGTGAGAGTGGTCAGCATTTATGCATGTTGAGGTTTGACCTGGTGACCATTGCCCACTACTGCCGATGACAAAGCCATGTCCTCACAACTGCAGTGTCAAAGACAATGCTCCCCAGTATAACACATGCTAGCAGTAAGCCATTGTAAATGTATGGCGGTAATATGTGTTACCATCTGAAAGATGGACATGGCATGACTGTTGGGCTAGATATGCAAGCAGTACACAGGGAAAAGTACCCCAGATATACAGTATATAATGTGTAACCATGAAATGGACACACCCTTGGAATTGTACATACAGGCATGCATCACATTATCTGGGCTTGTAGTAGGGAATACAAATGTCATCTGGCCAAACACTTGCAGATCACAAAGGTGATAGGACTGATGTATTGGGAAATGGCTGATGTCCCTGCACAAGCCAGCATAACTGGAATGCCCCATGCATATCTGCGAGTCAGATACAAGTAGTGTTCACAGCACACATGCATCCAGCTCACTCAAACTCCACCCACATGTACCTCTCCAGTCTTATCCTTGCTGTTGGAAATGGGTACAATATGACCACCACCTGTGTATGGCAATAGCGAAAGAATGCAGCATGCAGTGCAGGTGTCCCATGCAGGTGTGTCCCTAGCTGTCAGCAGCACCCTGCCAGCATCCACACCACCTGATCGATACTGATAGAAAGTATTGGCATGAATACCTAGCACACCTACCCTGTCACCCCAGGGGAATATACTGTATGGCAGTCTGGGACTGTAGGACTGACAGAATGCAACAGCCTGTTACAGCTGGCCTGCATCACCACCAAATGGCCTACAGGTCTCTGCCAAAGGCCTGCATCTCACCCATACTGCCAATGTATGTTATGTCATGGACACTCAAATAACAACATAACACACTCCACATAAGCCATATGCAAGGCCATGTGGGCAAACAGCAGTAACATATCCACCATGTCCCACTGCATGAACTGTGGACCAACACCAAAACACAGCTGTGATGAGGTGATAACCTTAGGGAAAGTATCAGAGAATGTATGCATAATATATGGAAGAGGATAGAATAATAGGGTGGGTGGGAACATGGGCAGCATGTAATGTGCAAAGTCCAACACACAGCCATGTGCACATACTATCCCTGGCTGCAAACACAAAAATGGGTGGCTACAAACCTGTCTGTACACCACAATAGGAGTAATATCCTGACTTATGACCCCTGCCTCTGGGTAACATTTGTGAATCTGTACAGCTGTGAGGTATTGCCACAGCAAGATCAGGCCATACTGTCACATTGATGGATGTACAAGTATGGGATCCTCTGCCATCACTGTACCAAGGTGCTGAACTGGATACACAGACCCAGCAGCAAGTGTCTGCAGTCCCCCTCCAGAATGGCATAACTTTCCATGAATATGTAGGCATTTGACCACAATACTGGACACAGCTGCATTCACCCTGTGTTCCCCAGGACATCATTGCGTGCAAAAATGTCCTCCTAACAGTACTTGAGGACATAAAACATTACAGTGTATAACAGTACACATGTCTGAATATCTCTGCTAACACCAGTACCATGTAGCAGAAGCAGCACAGACACAATCACCTACAGTACACACTATCCCTTGCACAGTTTGACCCCATATTGCCAAATGATCTATAGATATCCTGCAGAAACAGTTTGTGAACTGTAGGTATAGAACACAAAGGTCTGCACTGGAGTACAAACTACCTGGAATGGATACACACATTCAATACAGAAGGGCATACTGGGCATATTCACACACTTAGGGAAATGAAGGCAATGTCAGGCAACAACATACTGAAAGGTCATACTGGGCATGCTCACACACAAACAAATTAAGCCCATGTCTGCCAACAACAGTGGACCATACATATCTGACAGCTGCAGATGTTAGTGCATACACTCCTCAGTATGCACCAGTCATGCTTTGCACAAACATTGGATAGGAATACACACATATATCCAAGGACAACACACTTATAATATGTCAAAAGTACACATACATAGATGTTTGGAAGAGAGTGACAGTGACAAAGAGCCTTCCATCATGAGGCCTGTCCCACCCAGCACACAGCCAAATGGCTACAACCACATGATGTGTAAATGTCACTCACTGTAGAAATTAGCCACTGGTATCCATCAGCATTAAATACTCTGTGGTGCTAGTACTAGCTGTGCAACATGACTGTACAAGTCAGTAGTCATCTAGCAGTTGTATACATGTACCTGCGGAATATAAACCTGCGTGTGCCTGAGTGTGGTGTGTCTACCTCTAGATGAATGGGTTATGGCCTATGCACTATGCACACACACTGCCCTCCCCATTGCCCTACTATGGCAAGCCTGCTGATGTCATTCACTTTGAAATACACCTTTGGGAAATGAGTATCCCAGTAATCTCTGTGGCGCATCCTATAGCTGTGTAATGCTGTAGTGTGATAAACTAGTTAGGGAGAAGTTCTATTTCCATACATGGCAACTGTGTGTGTGTCTCTGTGTTTGTAGGGAGCAATGCTTTTTAGGCTAGTCACACTTACTACAATTCAAATGCCTTACTTTGGCAAGCCTGCTGAAGTAATTCACTTTGAAATACACCTTTGGGAAAGAAGTAGCCCAGTAATCTCTGTGGCACGTCCTATAACTGCGTAATGATGTAGTGTGATAAACTAGTTAGGTAGGAGTTCTAATCCCAGACATGGCAACTGTGTGTGTGTGTGTTTCTCTCTGTGTAGGGAGCGATGCTTTGTAGGCTAGTCACACTCACTACAATTCAAATCCCTACTTTGGCAAGCCTGCTGATGTCATTCACTTTGAAATACACCTTTGGAAAAGCAGTAGCCCCGTAATCTCTATGGCTCATCCTATAACTGCGTAATGCTGTAGTGTGATAAACTAAAAATCACAAAAAAGGCAAATGCAGCTATTCTTGGAAACTGTGATGAAAAAAGACAGAAAATAGCGTAATATTCTCTTTATTGCCGCTTTCGTCCGTAGACTTCTTCAGAATAAAATCACAAACCACACTGATGACTTAAATACACGTATAATTAACACCTTATCAAAATTAAAAATTTATCAATTGAACTAATTAACTCAATTTTAAAGACATACACTACTATAAAAAATAATGTTTTATAAAATATGTAAACAAATCAAATCATTACTTTTGTTTACCTTCAATTTTTGATTTTTTAAAAAACATTTCATGTTTATAGAATCATTAAGACCGGGCGAATGGTCTGCCTTTAATTTTATCTGCCACTCTGCCTCCTTTTGTAACAACAAATTTTTAAAATCACCTTCCCTCAGATCCTTATAACACACTTCCAAAATTGAAAATAAAAATTTGTGAAATGTTTCACATACCAATGAATGTTTAAAGAGGGCATTATTGGAGTCCTTACTTTTAATTGAATATAAGTGTTCTCTGATACGTGTTCTTAATTCCCTGGTTGTCATGCCTACATAAAATGCAGGACATGATAAACATTGTGCAATATAAACAACACCAGTACTCCGACAATTGACATAGCCTGGAACTGCAAACACTATCTCAGAAGAACATACTGAAATGTATGGACCAACAGCTAAAATATTAAATTTAGGTAAAGATAATATTAATATAGGTGGTATTAAAACAAATAAAACTTTGCAGAATAACAACATAATATGTACACTGGGTATGAATTCTGATAGTAAGGAAATTAAAAATATTATCACAAAAAATTGGCGGGTTATTAGAGGGAATGCGGAAATGTTTGATATTTTAGGTGAACAGCCATTATTTGTACAAAGGAATGATAATAGTTTAAAACATATTTTAGGTCAACATAAGGTCGAAAGTTTAAAAACTATCACAGTTAAGAAAGGCATGTTTTGTTGCAATGATTGCAATATGTGTAGATACATAGCTGTTGGTCCATACATTTCAGTATGTTCTTCTGAGATAGTGTTTGCAGTTCCAGGCTATGTCAATTGTCGGAGTACTGGTGTTGTTTATATTGCACAATGTTTATCATGTCCTGCATTTTATGTAGGCATGACAACCAGGGAATTAAGAACACGTATCAGAGAACACTTATATTCAATTAAAAGTAAGGACTCCAATAATGCCCTCTTTAAACATTCATTGGTATGTGAAACATTTCACAAATTTTTATTTTCAATTTTGGAAGTGTGTTATAAGGATCTGAGGGAAGGTGATTTTAAAAATTTGTTGTTACAAAAGGAGGCAGAGTGGCAGATAAAATTAAAGGCAGACCATTCGCCCGGTCTTAATGATTCTATAAACATGAAATGTTTTTAAAAAATCAAAAATTGAAGGTAAACAAAAGTAATGATTTGATTTGTTTACATATTTTATAAAACATTATTTTTTATAGTAGTGTATGTCTTTAAAATTGAGTTAATTAGTTCAATTGATAAATTTTTAATTTTGATAAGGTGTTAATTATACGTGTATTTAAGTCATCAGTGTGGTTTGTGATTTTATTCTGAAGAAGTCTACGGACGAAAGCAGCAATAAAGAGAATATTACGCTATTTTCTGTCTTTTTTCATCACAGTTTCCAAGAATAGCTGCATTTGCCTTTTTTGTGATTTTTATTTGTGACTGTTTGGTATTCTGGTTATTAGTGTGATAAACTAGTTAGGTAGGAGTTCTAATCCCAGCCATGGAAACTGTGTGTGTGTGTGTGTGTGTGTGTGTGTGTGTGTGTGTGTGTGTGTGTGTGTGTGTGTGTGTGTGTGTGTGTGTGTGTCTCTGTCTCTGTAGGGAGCAATGCTTTTTAGGCTAGTCACACTCACTACATTTCAAATGCCCTACTTTGGCAAGTCTGCTGATGTCATTCACTTTGAAATACACCTTTGGGAAAGGAAAAGTCCATTAATCTCTGTGGTGTGTCCTATAACTATATAATGCTGTAGTATAATAAACTAATTAGGTAGGAGTTCTAATCCCAGACATGGCAACTGTGTGTGTGTCTCTGTCTGTGTAGGGAGCAATGCTTTGTAGGCTAGTCACACTCACTACAATTCAAATGCCCTACTTTGGCAAGCCTGGTGATGTCATTTACTTTGGAATACACTTTTGGGAAAGAAATAGCACAATAATCTCTGTGGTGCATCTTAAAACTGCATAATGCTGTAGTGTGATAAACTAGTTAGATAGGGGATCTAATCCCAGAAATGGCAACTGTTTGCATGTGTGTTTGTGTGTGTGTTTCTGTCTGTTTAGGGAGCAATGATTTTTAGGCTAGTCACACTCACTACAATTCAAATGCCCTACTTTGGAAAACCTGTTGTCATTCACTTTGAAATACACATTTGGGAAAGGAGTAGTTCAGTAATCTCTGTGGTGTGTCCTATAACTGCGTAATGCTGTAGTGTGATAAACTAGTTAGAGAGGAGTTCCAATCCCAGACATGGTAAGTGTGTATGTGTGTGTGTGTGTGTGTGTGTGTGTGTGTGTGTGTGTGTGTGTGTGTGTGTCTGTGTTTGTCATTTGTATCCTGTGGGGAGGTGGCTTTGAGTGTGTAACAACTGGATGCATTCTGGAGTGGGTTTTGCAAATCTCTTATATGGTGGGCCTATTATATGTCATAATGTCCACCTTAGAAAGATAACAGATATCAAATAGCCAAGAGGCTGGGGTGCTAATCCATACCCCTACATGTGACATCAAGGCCTGGTGAACAAAATAAGCAACCCTTGTATTACCCAGAGAACACTCTCAACCCATGTCTCATACACAAACACACTTGCCTAGGCAACAACCACTATGTTGGTAGTACCCTGCATATTGCCCACAGATAGTAACCATGGTGCGATTACAGTGGACTATAGAGGGCATGACACCCTGTCCATCAGTACTTTAGGCACGTACTTACAGACAGTGCACCTTCACTATGTTCCCCACTGGATGCCTCCAACAACTGTGGTGCCATCAAATGTGACCCACAAAGGACATACCATGCCTTAAACACATGCCCTGTATGGACAGATGCCACTGACACCAGGGAATACCTGTATATTGCTATCAATGTAGGTGCAGGGTCAACCTGCTGTCCATTACCAGTTCCTGCCACATGAGGCCAGGACTGGCACATCTGATGGTAGCAATCTGTGTACAGAACATGGGCCAGTCACCACAGGTACAGTTTCACATGTCACTGTACATGCATGTGGGACGTGTGCACATCCCGGACACCATGCATGTCATGGACAAAAAAACACATACATGGCAAGCATTGCACAGCACTGGCCACACACAATAGTAACCCAGGTGACTGGATGGTAAATACAATACCCACCTGTGTGGGACAATCCAGACACTACACCCCTGAGCCACACTGCAGACCATTGTCATGTGGCCTGATAACAAGGTATTCCCTTCACCTAGCATTGTATAGCCTTCTGGCACAGTCAACCACTACACACCCATGAAGCAATGCACCCATGCATGCCAGTACTGGCACCCTGTGTCTGTGTGTGTGTGGTGTATAATGCTTTTGACCATATTCACACTCACTACAACTCCCACTGGCATACTGAAGCATGCTGTCTGATGGCAGACACCTTCACATACCCTTTGCCCATATAACCTCTGGATAACTCCTGTGGTGCATGTGATACCTGCGCATTACTATATTGTGGCAAACAAGCTAGTCAGGAAGTGTATACCTGACCCTGCCAAGTGTGTCAATCTGTGTGAGTCCCTAACAGAGTGTGGCTGTGTTGACACTGACACCTGTTCATGTGGACAGGCACATGTACTACACCTACCATATCGCTACTATATCACTGTTGCAGATGTCACTCACCATCACATATACGTCTGGACAGCTCCTCAACATGTAAGATATGTGGTGCATGCAATAACTGCATAAACATGTGATAGCAATTCATAGTCAGTCAGGGGTTTGAAACCCCACACTGGTAGGTGTGTGACACAAACATGCTTAGGTTTTACTCTCTCACCCCCTCCCTGACTTACTTTGTCTCTATCTGTCGCTCTCACTCCCTCTCTGGTGGATGTGGAGATGTACACCTGCTTTGCTTAGGCAGCAGCTTGTGCTTTGTAAGTGATGCTCATGATCAGCTGATGGCCTCTGCATGAATTGCAGTCCTCCTATAGCTGATTGCATGTGGAACAGCTGTGGTAACATTCCCATAGCCAATTGCATGGAAACACACTCCAGTAACTAGGAACATCATGTTGGTGTTGGGCCTCTTCATTCACTGTGTGCAGGACCTAGATCTGGTGTTTGGCAAACAGCACCACAGATGGTTTTGGGATTTACCTCTAACAACATACACTGTGGAAACATGCCAACAGACAGGAGGGGATGTGCCTGACATGACTACAGAATGTAAGTGTTGGTATTCTGTATTTGGAGTAATGTCGGTTTAACAGGGTGTGTGTGGATATGGCTGGTCTACATGTTTTAATACCTGTCATGACAGTGCTATGTTTTTGAGGAAACTCCCATCCGTAGCATCATCTGCAGACTGGGCAGTGTGTGGAGCCTTTTGTTTCTTATGTTACTCACAGAACACCTATCTGAGAACTGCAGAAGCATAGTGTGAGGATTGCAGTCAGTACATGGTGACAGCCATGAGAGTTACTGACTTCATATCCCTCATAGGACATATGTCACAACAAACCCTGGTGCGACAGTAAATGTATTAGGTTATCATAGCAACATGCCAATATCTGGGCAGTGTTCATAGCTCCAGCCACAAGTCTGTCAACCTTTATACATATGTCATGCAGTAAGAGGTGCATATGTTCTGTACACTATTATTTATTGACATCATACCTGATAACAAGCCAGTCAGATATCAGACTGCTAGACATGTTATGTATAGTAGGGGTTGTTTCTGAGGACATAACTTGGCCAGTCTGCGGTTGTGTGTACAGTACTGGGGTCTGTGTACTTAGGGTGATTACTGACAGTATGTGTATTGAGCATACGTACCTTGGGCTGTGCACAGACTGTGGTAGATGCTATTGTTCTTGGTCCTGTTCTATCCGATGTTACATGCTGCTTCAGTGTATGGCACCCTATTGGCTCACATGTCCATAGGGCCAGACACACACGTACCCCATACCACAGACAGCCATCGGACCACGTAGTGCCATGACCCAGTGTATGTAGGGTTAGTGTATGAGTGGCATATATGAGGATGGTGTTTATCAGACAGTCCACATAGTGTCATATTAAGCTTGTGTACCATATGTGGTTGTGGCTGTGTTTACACTGGTTCTGGGTATGCACTTTCTTACAGGTGTCTGTTACTCTGTGCTGTGGCATGCGTGTAGAGCCCGCTATAATTGCAGGTACATGTGTATTCCCCCATACAAAATGTAGTTCAGTGTTGTGGCAGTCTGCTGTAGTTTGCACAGTGCTTTGTTACATGCCTAGCAACCTAGTGTAAATACCCAGTATGCTGTTATGTCCAGTTATTTGCAAGACATACTGCTGCCAGGGCACCATAACTGTTGTGTATTTCTTACAAAGCAGTGGGATTCTGTACAGATGTATGTCACTAACTACTGGGTAGTATGTGGCCATGTGACCTTTGCACCACCAGGTATTATGTGTCAGGACAGACTGGTGTGTGTGCATGCATAAACTATGTGGGCATATGTAGTCCAGTATTTACATGATATACCCATGTACATGGCTATTAACATCCACATTGGGAGGCTTGGTCCACATGTCTCGTCTGAGGGGGATATGTGTACACCTCTGGACTGACCATAGAGTGCCAGACTGTCCACATATATTGGTCATATCTCTGCTGTAGTCCACAGGATCATTACTGAGCTAGCAGTGGTACTGTACTATGATGTCCTTTGGATGTCTGCCAGTAGCCAATGGTGCACATATCAAAAGCAGATGTGACCTCCCACAAACATGTCTGTTAAGACAACCCCTATTACAGTAGCAACAGTCTACATATATACCTGCAATACATACATGACATCCCCTTGCACTAAGAGGTTAGGATTATTGGTGCTGAGGTAGGACTCCACTCCATGTTCTGGACATATGGTAAACATATATATATATATATATATATATATATATATATATATATATATATATATATATATATATATATTTAGCCATATATCTGTATAGATATATATATACACATATACATATCGACATACATATATGGATATATATATATATATATATATATATATATATATATATATATATGTACATATATACACATATAAACACTCAAATATATACATATACACAGCAATATATGTCTACACATATACAGATATAGATACATATGCACATATACTTACGGATATCTACATATATATCAACATAAACAGGTATATCTGAATAGATATGTATGCACATATAGTTATAGATATCTAAATATATATCAACATACATGGGTATATCTGTACATATAGGATGTGTATAAATATATATATATATATATATATATATATATATATATATATATATATATTTATACATACAAAGTGATCTACACATATATATGATGCACTATACAGATGTGTAGACAGACATATGTATGAATATACATGTGCATGTACAAGTAGACATATATCAACATATGTATATGTATATACTAATATTCCTGTCATGTGTAAACATTACGGTTGTGTTTACCTTCCCAGATGTATCTCACCGTATGTATCTGAAATGTGTACATTATGATATAACAACATATGTGATGCAACAGTAATATCAATAACAAGTACTACACAATTGTGGACGTAAAAGCAATTGTTCAATAGTAATCAATATGTGCATTGACAGATATCTTGGAAAAACAACAACTGTCTTCACAGTGGTCATGGCATAGTGGTTAACTGTTGTGACTATAGTGTACAGGATCTTGTGTTCAAGACCTGTAAGGGCTGTTTATTTTGTTGCTGGGCAGAACAATGGCTGTCGGATACAGAGCAGTTAAGGCAGTTTTGAGTAGCTTTAAGGGGGACTGTGCAGGTTTGAGAGAAGCTAAGCGATGCTAAGGTACGGTTAAACATACGGGCACTTACACCATGTAGGCTTTGCTTACCAGTGCGCAAATCTGCTTATCTGTTATATTGCAGCAATGCTGACACCTGCTAAGCATGGCTTAGTCCTGGTAACCAGTTCTCACATTCAGTATGATAACATAGCAGGGTAATGACATCTGTAATAAGTGTATGTAATGCCATGTACAATACATAGGTTCATAGGTGCATACTAGGCTATCTGCCCTAGGGCATTTATAAGCCTAGCCAGAGTGTGTGTGGCTTTCGTCACCCCTTGGGATGAGAATACTATGCCCATTTAGGGTTTAGTTTACTGTGCATCTGTCTAGTATTGACACAGAGATGACCCCCGGGGTAAACCTACGATCTCCCATCCACTCGTCAAGATTTCTCTTGAAGAGAATTAGTGAGGGGCTCTGCCTAACATGGACTGGGATTCTGTTCCAGAGTGTAGGGAGCCTCTGGGTTATGAATCTGTCCCTCCAGCACGTCCTATTTATTTCTGTGTTGAGGTTCAAATCTCTTGCTCTCGTGGCTCTGATGGATTTGGATTTTCTGAGGTGGAGCATGTCCATTAATTCCGGATTGGACATGGCCTTGTACATCAGGCATAGATCACCTCTGAGTAGGTGGCATGTGACTGAATAGGGCTGGAGTTTCTTCAGCCGGGCAGCATATAACATATGTTTGAGACCCTTTATCCTCTTGGTGAGGAACTTTTGGGGTCTTTCTAACTGCTGCAGGTGTCGGGTAAGATACATCCCAAATGGGGCATTGTACTCAATCATGGGCCTGATAAGAGAAGAGTACAGGGGCACAATGACCTCTCTTGATCTAGATGTGAATCCCTTCATGATAAGGTGGGCAATATAGAAGGTCTTCCTAACCACCTTGGCAATGTGAGTGTCAAATGAGAGGTTACTGTCGACTTGGGTCCCTAGGTCCCTGATTACTTCTTCCGTACTTAATGAATTACCACCTATGTGGTAATTTGTGGGTACCTTGTTTTTCCCAAAGGGTATGACTATACATTTTTTGGCGTTCAGTTTAAGGCCATGGCTCTGGCACCAATTATCCATTTCTATGAGGCCTTTCTGAAGGATGCTTGTGTCTGCTGGAGTATCAATTATGGCACCCAGTTTGCAGTCATCTGCGAACTTTGTCAGCCACAATCCTCCTATGTTTGCTTGCACCTCGGAAAAATAAATGCCGAACAAGAGGGGTCCCAGGACTGAGCCCTGTGGGACACCACTTGTGACTGGCTTAGAGTCTGACATGGCTCCAGCAATTCTGACCTTGTGGGTTCTGTCCTTGAGCCAGTTTGCAACCCATCTTGTGACATATCATTTACATTTAAGCTGGTGAGTCTGTCAAAGATGCCCGAGTGGGGTATTGTGTCGAAGGCTTTTGCGAGGTCAAGGTAGGCTGTGTGAACTGCCTTACCCTCATCAATGGCCTTAGTGACTGTTTCAAAAAAGTCGACTAGGTTCAAAAGGCAGGATCTGCCTTTGACAAAGCCGAATTGGGTAGGATCCAATGTCTGTAGTCCCGAATGTCTTTGTTTATGAGTTCCATAATGATCCTTTCCATAGCTTTGCAAACCAGGCTCGTCAAGCTTATGGGGCGGTAATTTCCAGGGTCCATAGAAGCACCTCCTTTGTGGAGTGGGACCACTGTTGCTGTACGCCACTCTTTGGGTACGTATCCTGTAGTAAGGCTAAGATTAAACAGCAGCCTTATGTGCGGGTTTAGTTCCTCTTGGAGTTCATGTAGCACGCAGCCCAGGACACCGTCCCGTCCCATTGATGCTGTGTTTTTAGCGTTGGAGAGGGCGGCTTTCACCTGGGCATCTGAGATGTTAGGGAGGCTACACTCTGCTGGGATAGATATTTCTCCTTTTGGGGGGGAGGGGGCGGAGAAATTTGCACTGAACCCATCTGCCAGAATGTTGGCAATATCTGTGGGTTCAGTGTATTTTGTGTCATTTTGGACTAACTCTGAGCATATCTGGGAGTTTCCACCCAGGTTTTTAACATAGCTAAAAAGGCCTTGTGATTGTCTTTTGTGTCTTTTGCGATTTTTCTCTCAAAGTTGGCCTTGGATGATTTTATGAGTGATCGAAGTTTTTTGCTAGTACTGATCAGAGATGCCTTCCCTTTGGGGATTTTGCTCTGTCATGTAGTAGCTTCCTCCTCCTGTTGTAAAGTTTGTTAATGGCTGGGGTCCACCAGATGGGACGCCTGCCTTTGTGGGAATGGGTCTTGGTTTTATTAGGGATTGCATGATCCATGCATTCTTGAAGGTGTCCGTAGAAGGCATTTATAAAGGATTCAGCGGTGTGGGTTGTGGTTTCCACTGGCCCAGGGGCCTTGAAAGATACCACTTCAGTCTTAAGAAGTGTGAAGTCGGCTTTTGAGAAATTCTTCACTGTGGTCTTCTGTGCAGGGGGTGGGGGTGAGATGTAGATTTCCAGTGAGATTAATTTATGGTCTGATCTCACCAATGAGGAATATACTTCCGGTGTGGTGCATTTTGTCCCCATGTTTGTGATGATCAGGTCTAGTATATTATCTCCTCTTGTGGGAGTGGTGACTAGTTGTTCCATCGCATTTGAGTTTATGAATTCTAGGAACCTTTGGGCTAGGGTGTTGGGGCTTGAGTAATGTTCCCAGTCAATGTTTGGGTAGTTGAAGTCTCCCAGTATGATGGTATTTGGAGAGACATTCATACTCTCCAGTGTCTTCAGGAAGGCTGAGTGGGGTTCCTGAGTTTGAGAGGGTGGTCTGTAGCATGCTACAAACTGTAGGGCAGTTTTGCCTATGGTTAGTTGCACCTGGATGGTCTCTGATGCTTCGTGCGTTGCCACTAACCTGGAGGTGTGGGTATCTTTGATGAATATGGATACTCCCCCTCCTTTTGTGGTTCGGTCCAAGTTTTGGGGCCGGAAAGCATGATATGAGGTATAACCTGGTAGTGCTGGGGTGCTCTCAGGAGCCTTGAACCAGGTTTCAGTCACTGCACAAACATCGATGTTCTCCATACTGAGGAGGGCTTCGAGAGCATGCATCTTGAGGTTTAGACTTCTGGCATTGAGCAGCATTACCCTTAGTTTTTTTTCACATGCGTCTATGTGCTGTCATTACAGTAGCAAGGGGTGTGAATGTCATGTCTGGGACACACGAGTGTATGAGACCTGTACAGCACTATCTGTGTGAATGTGTTACATACAGGGGTAGTAACCCAGGGTACGTACTGTCACACTGGCATGTAGTGTATCATGGTGGTACTACTGTTGACAGTGCTTTCCCAGGCAAGAGTAGAGTGCTAAATGTTGTACTGACAACAAGCGCACCTGCAGGCATAGCTGGACTCTGAGGCCTCCCTCTCGTGTTCCTGGTGTGTGAGCTGTGTCACAGTATATATCCCCACTGGATAATGATCCGACATGTGGAATGTAACTGTAGACTGCCATCTGTACAGCACATGTAGTGAGGGCTTCCAACATTTAGTAATGGCATACATATTGTTGTCAAACGTCTGTCTGTCGACAAATTCATCCTACTAAATAGCTACTTGCTAAGCTGATGACTGTCAGTCCCTGTACAGATGTGCAGATGGCAGGTTTCCAGCTGGGATAAGTACAGGCAATCTCTGCTTGATTGACACTGATATGTCTGCCCGGCTGTGTAATAACTGGCACATATAGGAGACACACCCTATACACACAACATGCCATGGGTACCTGCACTACACTACCACAGTCAACAGAACATGCTTGGGTACAGCTCCATCACAGACACTAACCATGTGTTGTAATACATGTTGCATACATGTCAACTGGATCACCTCAGTGGCCATGTGCAGGAGGCTACCAGAGGATTGGCTGATGCATGTCACTCTCACCCTGAGGATCACCACAGTGGTGTCTGTTGATAGATTGCCTGCTGGCACATGGCAGGTGGCATGATACCACTGTACACACATCCCCTACACAACCCATCTCTTCATGGACAATAGCCAAGTACACAGCTATGACCAACTGCAGCAATGCACCCCAGTACTGACACATGTGTATGTGTGCATTACTGAGGATAGCAGTGTCTGTGTGCTAGTACATCTGTAGTTGGGAATTCCTTAAGGGCCTTCACAACCACCGCAACACCCATTGCCATAGTCAGATATGGCTGCTGCTGTATCGGACATTACATGTACCCTGTTACGATCCTCTCCCTACCAGCTACATGAGCCTTGCAGTACCAGCACAACAGTGTTGTCCAAATGGGTCGATCGGCATGGGATATCCATTTTGGCAAGTGTGTGTATGTGTGCTTGTCTGTATATATGTAGGGTACAGCATTCCGAGGCCACATACTCCTATTACAATACACATTGACACACAATTGTACAGATAGTGTTGTTGCTTCCCATAGGTGAGGCATGACAATGCAATACCCTACTATGCCTGTGGCATGTGCATTAGATGCATGTCCATGTAGTACCACTGTTGTGATATGCAATGGGTTGTATTGCAGTCATGGGCAATGTGTGATGGTGGGTATGTCAGAGTGTCATCATGGGTTCCTGGGAGTACAACATCCTCACCTAGTATATGTCCCATGTACCACTTTATGGTGACCACTGTCACCATCAACCATGCAGGTAACTTATACCACAATACAACCCAGTAATGCATGTGCTGTGCGCAGCCTACCTGTAACACATTGGACACATGGACAAGTTAGTTAGCACTGATAGGCCCAGGTCTCTTGGATGTGTGTCTGCCTGTTATGTGTCTGTTAATGCATATATGATGGTATGCCACACTATGTATTGCCCATATACAACCATTACATCCCCCATTACCATACTGTACATGTCTGGGGATGTTCTGCATGTAACATGTAACCTGGAACACACCTCACCCTAAACGCTGTGTGGTGTGTGCAATGAAAGCCACACAGTTCAATAGCACTACATACCCAGGTAGGGGTCTAGTCCCAGTGTTGCCAAGTAAGAGTGTGCGTGTATGTGGATGAGTCTACATTAGGTTGCAGATTATACACTTCCAAGTGGGTCACCTGTCCATGTGGCACAGGCAATAACTGTTATACAAACCTTTAACATGTGTTCAACTGTACCCAGGATATGTCACAGCCATGGTGTCACCACAGTGCCATACTCCTTGTGAAATATGACTGCAGACCATCCTCCTGCTGACACATCTACACCTACAACACAAATGGATAACATTATGGAGATCTCAATCAACCAGTGTTACTGACAGCTATAATGCATCATTGCTGGATGGCTACACTACCTGACATGTATGCATTAAGCATTACTCCTGACAACATGTTACACTGCAGTACATTGGAACACTGTAGTACAGTCACCATGTGCATCAGAACCATATTAGCCTGTCTCTGCATCAAAGTTATGGATGACAGGGATGTGGCACAGGTATCATCATATGCACAGGGTGTGTTGTTGGTTTGCCAGAGGCCAGGTGTGTGCCATACATTTCACACCATGTGTGTGGGTGAGGGGTGTAATGAGTTGAACTGGACATGGTGATGTGGTATGTGTAGGTATGGGGTAGCCCTAGGTGTGTTCGTATAGTGTGTGGGTATGCAGCACACAATTCTGCCATGTGGCTGCCCTATACAGGTGTTTACGGACAGCTGCAGACCATACCTGGCAGGGTGTGCAGTTCACCACCTCCAGCTATGGACATGCAGACTGTGCCTGCCAGGGGGTCTATGGGCACATCCAGGTACAGGCCTCGATGTGCTACTCTCCCCTGATGATGACAGATGTCTGCTGGAACCAAGTTCCTCCTGTGGTGTGGAGTGGACAGTGCTCCCCCTGCAGTGCTGGGGCTGGTACTGCCACTACTGGAGCACCTTGGTGTCCTAGCACATCCACGTTGACCGCCAGCTGTTGGTGTTGCTGGCGTACGTTCACGCGGCTGTCACCACACTCCCACCACATGTTCAAGCACAGACAAACCATGGTCGATGAGGCCCATCATCTTACCAAACCATCTATTCATGACCTCGGTATGAGCACGGAGGGCACCAGACAGTTCATGGAAGTTGTTGCTTGCAGATGTCAGAGCAGCCTCTGCAGCCTCAAGCCCTGTCTGGTGTACAGTTCCATACATGTCTGTGCCCCCATAACAGCCTGAAACATGTGCCTGGTGGTACCAGTTGTAGTGCTTCTGCCAGGGGCATAATGACCAGCGGCACTACCATGAGTACCCTGGAACATCTGCCTATTTGGTGCCCTGCTGGACATCTGGCTAAGCCTGCTGTGACCAGACACAGTAGGCATGGATACCACATTCTCCTGTGCACTGCCACCAACCACCAACTGTCCCTCCACTATGGCCACTGGTGATGTGGTATGTATCGAGACTGAAACTGTGTGCAGGGTTGGGGTGGCTAAGAGGGGAATGTAAAATGATGGTGCTGTTTTGGCCCTTGACAACCCCACCTGTGCCTCAACAGTACTATCATCATCTTCAGTGTCTGTATGGACACCAACATCAGATTGCATGCAGGAGGGACCCTGTCCCACCTCGCCACCTGTGGGGGAAAACAAAAAATGCACTTTAAGACCTGTACAGCATTGCATAACTGTACACACACACACACACGCACACACACGCACACGCACACATGCACACGCATGCACACACACACACACACACACACACACACACACACACACACACACACACACACACACATTCCACCTTAATACCTACCTGTCCATGAATTTGCAGACAGTCTCACATTTTTCCCATAAGTTCCCCATCCTGCATCACACTTGGTAACATGCACTCATTAATACCACTCATTAATGTATCATTCTTCTAAATGCCTAGACAAGTGATCACAACTCAAGACCTGCTACTCCATTACCTTCTTGACCTGAGTGGAGTGGTTTTGCATAGCCTCACTGCTGTCATTCAGTGTTCACCCTGTGTATGTCCGGACATCATGAGCATGGCCCCTATATGTGAGGGGCTGTTACGTTCACTCCATAATGTCACGCACTGGATTGCCATGTGTAAGTATTGCTCAGTACATGCCAGATATGCTGCTCAATCAATCTATCATGTGACAACTGCAATATATGGATACACTCACTGGTGTTGTCTAGTAATTCCCCAATGCATCTGTAGTGCTGCATACGTGGGTTGTCGGTCACCTCTCTGCTGAATGCGATATTAAGGGTATACCTGGTGTCTACTTTCCCTCCTAATGCATGTTCCATGCTACACACCTTATTATACTATCAGCTGTCCTGTGATTACATATCAGACAAGTATTCCTGGTGTGTCATATGTCAGTCCATGTCCATGTACTGCATGATCCCAAATGGAAGTGCTGCCATATGAACAACCCCACAATCACACATGTGCATACATGGACACCCACACAAACACCACACACATGCACACACATCCTACATGCATCAACCTCCCTCCACTTTACCAGAGTGAACCTACAGACAAAATAACCCCCCCCCCCACACACACACATAAAGGTGAGGTTGCAGAAATATAGTACACACAGTCTTCCCATTACCCATCTGTCAACATGCATAACATATGGTACACAGCAGCATGCAGTGCAGCTATAGTCAATCCATGCTAGCAACAGTAACAGTATACATGTGTGTGATGCATGGGCTGTGTTAGTAGGTGATGCCCCTTCCCCTGGATATCACTGCACCCATGTATACTGTATTGCTGTGCACCTCTTCTGCACCCTGCCATGTACTGTGCACCAAACTTCAAAGGTGTACAACACATTGCGGAATGTGTAGTACTGTGTCAGTTATGTCAACTCTAATGCTCACAGCCCCTATGTTTTTCAGCAACACATACCTGGGATAATATGTGGACAGATGTCATTTGTGAATGCCTGATGTCTGGTTTACAGATCTCAACATCAGCGGACCATGTATGACCAATCCAATACTATTACACTGACAACCGTCAGGCCATACCGTGGCTATAGGGAGCATACATACACTTACTGATATGACGCACCCTTCCTTGATCTGCCATGGGACCACATCACCACATATATCAACAGTACATGAGCCTGATATGTGACATATGTCCTGTACATTCATATGCAGTGTCTACAAACTGTGTTAGGTATGCAGATGCTGACCACAATGCATACACTCTGTGTGTGCATATGTGTGCACATCCTTATCATGGCAGTTTGTTGCACCTATTGTTATGTGTACTACAGCAGTCACTATTCCTGGCAGGGGTATACTAGCATGGGCCATCTGCATTTGCCAGTGTATGGTCAGTCTGCCCTACAAATGTCCCCCAAATCTGCATGATTGCAAGGTCTACTCATGTGCACATCCCTTGGTGTTCACACACTGCCATTGATATTGCTGTGGGGGTAGGGTTGCATCTTCCACAGTTCCTGAACCTGACTGTGTGCAGATACAGCCATTCTTAGCATTCTTAGGATCCCTACTGCAGTGCACTGGTGTGTCATGCTGACACCCCTCCCCACCTTCAGCCTTTTTGCAGATGCTTGACAAGTATGGCCTACACATGTGTGTCAGTTTGCAGTATCTCATATACTGAACACCACATGTTACAGCCTAGTCCCAGCTAATAATGTGGATTACAGTAATATGTTATGCGATAGTGTACATCTGTAACAGCTGCCATTGTAATACTGGCATATACACTGTTGTTGCACTGTATAAGGGTGATGTTTTACACATGTCTCTACTGTAGGCCATGTGTCCCACCATTATGCTAATCCCTGTGGACACATTTCACAATGACAGGATGTTAGTTATCATGCAGGTGTCTGACATACCCTTCCAATACCCCATCATGGTCATCACTGTGATGTAGTGCATTTAACAGCAACAATACGTGAGCATGTACAGCATGCATTATGGGTAGGTGTCTTAGATGTGTGCATGGAATATACCATAGCCATTACATGCCCGGTGTATTGGCAAGTATCAACATAAACCATACTCACCAGCTACAGGCTGCTGCCTTGGTGGTATACCAGGGGGACCTCCATAAGAGTGTGAGAGATGCGATGTCAGTGGCCACAGCTGTGGCATTGCTACAGGGTGGGTGCAGCATTATAGTACATCAACAGTACAAGTCCACAGCACTACCACTTACGCACATCTGTTTATTACTACTATGCAGCAACAAACTATATATATGACATGTCATATATGCATGATCTACCTGTACAGATGCAGATGCATGCACAACACTGGTCTACTGATGTGCCCTGTGGTCTTACCTGCATGCTCCTCAGCCAGTGTGTGGGTAGCACTCACCTCCACAATGGTGTCTGGCAGTTGTTGCCTGTGCGGACGGGCAGGTTCCATGAGACTGGTGAGGAGCTCCTCAACACGTGTCGGGGGGATGGATGGCATGACCCCCCCCCCCATTATGAGGTGATCCTCCCGGACTGGAGCAGCACGTCGACAGGCACTGCGAAGCAGGTCAGAATAATGATGTTGGACCTGCTCATAACTGCAGTTATGCAGTCTGACATCACTGACCCTGTGGAATAGGTCATTCCATAGGGCGGTCTGCTCCTGCTGCTCAAGGGCATTCCGGCCAAACAGGACAGGGTAATGCTGGATGAGATAGTTCATCCAGGACAGGGTAGTGCTGGATGAGATACTTCAGCACTATGTCATTTTCAGCCGCTGAATAAGCAGGTAGGCGTCCATGTGACATCTTGTCTGAAAGACATAAAGATGGAAACAGGTCTGAGCAACTCATACAGCAAGGTTACTATAATTCTTAATACACATCTCTGTCACCCCCCCCCCACCATATCAGCGACAACAAACTCTTCACACAACTCAATAGATAGGGCTACAGCTTACCCTCCAGTCGGACATGTATTGTACCACACTTTGTGCTATGTGTTTGTAGCCATGTTCCCTATGTGGACACTATCATTGCTGGCATGTTATGGACTATTCACCTGCATGCCATTGTCAGGACCACCATGGTTCCATATATGCATGTGGTATGCTTACTATGTGATTGCTGCACATCTGACATGCTGTGTTATTGGGGAAATCTATGCATGCTGTTGGACATGTTCTGGGATTGTGTAGACTATTACTACCCACATATGTTCTATAACAGTGACACAATAGCATTTTTAGGGAATATTTGCCAGCAAAACCACCTCTCCAACCTCATCTGGCCATGTTACCAGGCCACATCACATGTGGGACCCACCCTGGGGCCTCCTCATGTATTGGTCCAACGCTACCTTCAGGTGGAACCACCTCAGGGGATGTTGTCCCCCCCCTGGGGGCACACACAGACATGATCCTGTCACCCGAGGTCAGGTACAGGGTCTGTTCCATAGTGGGCTCCACAGACACATGTGAGATGTGCTACATCATCTTGAGGCACCCAGTACGCATTCACCAGGTCCACATGCTCCTCCTGCTCAGCCTCCAGACCAGGCACCTTCAGGGCTATGGACTGCTGTTGTGAGTAGCAATGGGTGGGAGGCTTGTTCCCATTGTTTCCATATGGGGGCCCATGGGGCTTCCACATCACAGACCACACACACCATCAAGGGTTCTTAACCACCACAAGTGTCATATACAACCCCTGTAGGCTGTCCTCTATATCTACCAATCCAGACCACCTCCACAACTATACCTGCCATACTTCCCCATATTCCCATTCCCTACTTCACAGACAAGGGCAATGTGGTCCCAACAAGGGGTTCACATGTGACATACCCATCCAAGTTGTACACACTTACAGCTGTATATATATGTGTGCATTGCTATATGTGCTGTTCCCTCGCACATAGCATGTAACACTGTGGTGGTAATATAGGGGACATGTATTTACATACATATATATATGTGTGTGTGTGTGTGTGTGTGTGTTTGTATATATGTAGACATGCGCATATAGATATATATCTTTATATGTGTAGATATATAGGGTCCTATTAGATGACTGAAGATGCATTCTTTCAAATGCGTCTTGGTCAAACTTGAAAAGATGAAAAGGCAAAATGACGAAGCGGCATATAAGCAAATTCTTTCCCTGGGAAAGAAATTGCTTGGCTGTGTCCGTTACTTTGCTGTTTTTGTCACTGTACTGCAATCTCGGAGTTGGTATATTTAAGTAGGGGGTTGTGGGGGGTGATTTTATGTTATATTTTAGGTGTTTTTTTTTTTTTTTGAACAGCAATTGTTTTCCCCTTGGAAAAAAAAAAATCGCTGTTCTATGCATTTGAGTTTGTAAGCTTTCGCTTACATGGGGTTGATAAATCATCGTTCGCTTTGATGATTTAATATAGACCCATTATATATTATGTTGTATATATGTGTTTATATATATGTCTACATATGGGTATTTGTATATCTGTGGACAGTATAAGCTCAGCAAATCCTGTCCAGGTGTCCTGCAGAGACCTACAATGCCAGAGAGACAAAAGGAGAGACTTTGGAGTGTTTAAGTTCCATTTTTTTGTTTTTTTCTTGTTGATTATTGCGATTTCCACCTAAATGCTCGTTTTCTGGCACTTATTGCTTCCCAGAACGCTCATTTTACACTGAAATTGCATTTATTTGTGCCTGGACTTTAAAATTAATTTTTGTTGTAAATTGTATTTTTAACTGTTACTGGCTTACCACTCAAGAGCGACAGCCATTACTGCACTATAAAAGTGTTTTTTTTGCATTTGTTTCTACTGTTTTCTTGAAAAAAACAAACACAAAAAAAAAAAAACAAAAAAAAATCTTGCTATTTTCCCGCTTTACTAAGCCAGAAAAGTCCAGTTTCAGACACCTGCTGATAACTGGACTGTGTTTAAGCTTCTATGTTTGGCCATACCTTACTTGGGCAAAAAGGACGTTTCTTAGTTAACCAGTGAGAGTGGGGAGCTCTGAACAGCCTACCTGCCTTGAAGGAGTGGTATCTCCCCAGAAACTGTAGTTTTATTGGCCATTTTGGGCTAATTTCTATCTCTGTAATCTTTCTGGCATAAAAAATGCATTTGCACGGTTTATGTGTTTGTATAATCTCAGCAGATCCTACCCAGGTGTCCTGCAGTGACCCACAACGCCAGAGAGACAAAAGGAGAGATTTTGGAGTGTTTAAGTACCATTTTTTTGTTTTTCTTGTTGCTTATTGCTATTTCCACCTAAACGCACATTTTCTGGTGTTTATTGCTTTTCAGAACACTCATTTTATACTGAAATTGCATTTATTTGTGCCTGCACTTTAAAATTCGTTTTTGTTGTAAATTGTATTTTTAACTGTTACTGGCTTCCCACTCAAAAGTGACAGCCATTACTGCAGTATAAAAGTGTTTTCTAATTTGTTTCTACTGTTGTCTTGAAAAAAATGAAAAAATAAATTCTATTTTCCCACCTTACTAAGCTAGAAAATTCCAGTTTCAGACACGTGCTGATACCTGGACTGTGTTAAGCTTCTATGTTTGGCCATACCTTACTTGGGCAAAAAGGAAGTTTCTTTGTTCACAAGTGAGGGTGAGGAGCTCTGAACAGCCTACCTGCCCTTGGAGGAGTGGTTTCTGAACATAA
Organism: Protopterus annectens; assembly: GCF_019279795.1. Lineage (NCBI taxonomy): Eukaryota > Metazoa > Chordata > Ceratodontiformes > Protopteridae > Protopterus > Protopterus annectens. Next base: position 409,702,310 of record NC_056741.1, read on the forward strand.
ACTGTAGTTTTATTGGCAAAAATGGGGTAATTTCTATCTCTTTAATCTTTTTGATAAAAAAAAAAAAAAACGCATTTGCGTGGTTTATGTGTTTGTATAAGCTCAGCAGATCCTGCCCAGGTGTCCTGCAGTGACCCACAATGCTAGAGAGACAAATGGAGAGACTTTGGAGTGTTTAAATACCATTTTTTAGTTTTTTTGTTGTTGATTATTGCTATTTCCACCTAAATGCTCATTTTCTGGCATTTATTGCTTCTCAGAACACTCATTTTACACTGAAATTGCATTTAATTGTGCCTGCACTTTTAACTGTTACTGGCTTTCCACTCAAGTGTGACAGCCATTACTGCACTATAAAAGTATTTTTGCATTTGTTTCTACTGTTTTCTTGAAGAAAACAAAAAAACAAAAACATCTTGCTATTTTTCTGCCTTACTAAGCTAGAAAATTCCAGTTTTAGATATCTGCTGATACCTGGACTATATTTAAGCTTCTGTGTTTGGCCATACCTTACTTGGGCAAAAATGAAGTTTCTTTGTTCATCAGTGAGAGTGGGGAGCTCTGAACAGCCTATCTGCCCTTGGATGAATGGTTTCTGCCCAGAAACTGTAGTTTTATTGGCCATTTGGGGCTAATTTCTATCTCTTTAATCTTTCTGATATAAAAACCGGATTCACTATACAATTTCAAAATACTGAAATGTCGAATTTCATTATTTCAAGACTGAATAGTCAAAAAAACACATACACAAAAACCCACAATCACAAACACTACAATCGTGACCATTCACACACCCACACACACACACACCCACACACACACACACACACACACACACACACACACACACACACCCCAGGACATAATCACACACACACACATACATGTACCTAACTAAACAAACATAAAAACACACACAAACACACTTAACCTACCTATAAGCAGGGGGGCAAGCCCCCTACACCACCCACACCCCCCTACTTATATATTCTAACTCTGAGGTTGCACTAAACACACAAACACACAACAAACTCTACCTCACACACTCACACACACTAAAATCCCTACCCATTATCCTCAAACATGCAACACTTACCTGAAACCCCAGATAAATCCACAAACAGCACCACACATCACAAATGCGACAGCACGATAGCAGCGGATTCGGCATAGTGTAGTTTTTGTTAACTGCTCTTTCCACAATTTGGTCTCGACATACTGAATTTCACCATTTCAGTACATCGAAATTGTCTAGTGTATCTATAAAAACTGCATTTGCGTGTTTTTTGTGTTTGTATAAGCTCAGCAGATCCTGCCCAGGTGTCATGCAGAGAACTACAATGCTGGAGAGACAAAAGGAGAGACTTTGGAGTGTTTAAGTACCATTTTTTTCCTTTTCTTGTTGCTTATTGATATTTCCACCTAAACGCACATTTTCTGGCATTTATTGCTTCTCAGAACACTCATTTTACACTGAAATTACATTTATTTGTGCCTGGACTTTAAAATTCGTTTTTGTTGTAAATTGTATTTTTAACTGTTACTGGCTTACCACTCAAGAGCATCAGCCATTACTGCACTATAAAAGTGTTTTTGCATTTGTTTCTATGGTTTTCTTGAAAAAACAACAAAACAAAAAAAATCTTGCTATTTTCCCACCTTACTAAGCCAGAAAAGTCCAGTTTCAGACACCTGCTGATAACTGGACTGTGTTTAAGCTTCTGTGTTTGGCCATACCTTACTTGGGCAAAAAGGAAGTTTCTCACTTCACCAGTGAGAGTGGGGAGCTCTGAACAGCCTACCTGCCCTTGGAGGAGAGGTATCTGCCCAGAAACTATAGTTTTATTGGCCATTTTGGGCTAATTTCATCTCTTTAATCTTTCTGGCATAAAATACGCATTTGCGTGGTTTATGTGTTTGTATAAGCTCAGCAGATCCTGCCCGGGTGTCCTGTAGTGACCCACAATGCCAGAGAGACAAACGGAGAGACTTTGGAGTGTTTAAATACCATTTTTCTGTTTTTTTTGCTGTTGATTATTGCTATTTCCACCTAAATGCTCATTTTCTGGCATTTATTGCTTCTTAGAACACTCATTTTACACTGAAATTGCATTTAATTGTGCCTGCACTTTAAAAGTTGTTTTTTGTTGTAAATTGTATTTTTAACTGTTACTGGCTTCCCACTCAAGTGCGACAGCCATTACTCCACTATAAAAGTGTTTTTGCATTTGTTCCTACTGTTTTCTTGAAAAAAACAAAAAAAAAACAGAAACATCTTGCTATTTTCCTGCCTTACTAAGCTAGAAAATTCCAGTTTCAGATATCTGCTGATACCTGGACTGTATTTAAGCTTCTGTGTTTGGTCATACATACTTGGGCAGAAAAAAAATTTCTTTGTTCACCAGTGAGAGTGGGGAGCTCTGAACAGCCTACCTGCCCTTGGAGGAGTGGTTTCTGCCCAGGAACTCTAGTTTTACTGGCCTCAGCAGATTCTAGTTGTCAACTGATGTACTATGTTCTTCATCTGTAAATATGTTGTAAGTAATTGCTATGTTAAATTGTTAATCGCTATGTAATCCAATGTAACTACTGTCTGTTTATTTTACTGTGGAGCTTTTCTCCCCGGGCCTCCGCGGAAAATGGACCTAAGTCCAGACGGACGCTCCCGGTCAACAAATTTAAATAAATAAATAAATAAACAAAAATAAATAAAATTTTGGGCTAATTTCTATCTCTTTATTCTTTCTGATATAAAAACCGCATTTGCGCAGTTTTTGTGTTTGTATAAGCTCAGCAGATCCTGCCCAGGTGTCCTGCAGAGACCTGCAATGCCAGAGAGACAAAAAAAACAGACCTTGGAGTGTTTAAGTACCATTTTTTTTTTGTTTTTCTTGTTGCTTATTGCTAGTTACACCTAAACGCTTGTTTTCTGGCATTTATTGCTTCTCAGAACACTCCTTTTTCAGTGAAATTGCATTTATTTGTGCCTGCACTTTAAAATTCGTTTTTGTTGTAAATTGTATTTTTAAATGTTACTGGCTTCCCAGTCAAGTGCAACAGCCATTACTGCACTATAAAAGTGTTTTTGTATTTGTTTCTACTGTTTTCTTGAAAAAAAACAAAAAAAAATGCTATTTTCACACCTTACTAAGCTAGAAAAGACCAGTTTTAGATACCTGCGGATACCTGGACTGTGTTCAAGCTTCTGTGTTTGGCCATACCTTACTTGGGCAAAAAGGAAGTTTCTTTGTTCACCAGTGAGACTGGGGAGCTTTGAACAGACTATCTGCCCTTGGAGGAATGGTTTCTGCCCATAAACTGTAGTTTTATTGGCCATTTGGGGCTTATTTCTATCTCTTTAATCTATCTGATATAAAAACTGGATTCACTATACAATTTCGAAATACTGAAATGTCGAATTTCATTATTTCAAGACTGAATAGTCAAAAAACCACATACACGAAAACCCACAATCACAAACACTACAATCGTGACACACACACACACACACACACACACACACACACACACACACACACACACACACACACACACACACACACCAGGACATAATCACACACACACACACACACACACACACACACACACACACACACACACATACATGTACCTAACTAAACAAACATAAAAACACACACAAACACACTTAACCTACCTATAAGCAGGGGGGCAAGCCACCTACACCACCCACACCCCCTACTTATATAATCTAACTCTGAGGTTGCACTAAACACACAAACACGCAACAAACTCTACCTCACACACTCACACACACTAAAATCCCTACCCATTATCCTCAAACATGCAACTCTTACCTGAAACCCCAGATAAATCCAGAAACAGCACCACACATCACGAATGCGACAGCACGATAGCAGCGGATTCGGCATAGTGTAGTTTTTGTTAACTGCTCTTTCCACTATTTGGTCTCGACATACTGAATTTCACCATTTCAGTACATCGAAATTGTCTAGTGTATCTATAAAAACTGCATTTGCGTGCTTTTTGTGTTTGTATAAGCTCAGCAGATCCTGCCCAGGTGTCATGCAGAGAACTACAATGCTAGAGAGACAAAAGGAGAGACTTTGGAGTGTTTAAGTACCATTTTGTTGCTTTTCTTGTTGCTTATTGATATTTCCACCTAAACGCACATTTTCTGGCATTTATTGCTTCTCAGAACACTCCTTTTACACTGAAATTGCATTTATTTGTGCCTGCACTTTAAAATAAATGTGTTTTTGTTGTTCTCACTCAAGTGCAACAGCCATTACTGCACTATAAAAGTGTTTTTTCATTTGTTTCTACTCTTTTCTTGAAAAAAAAAACAAAAAACACTTGCTATTTTCCCACCTTACTAAGCTAGAAAAGACCAGTTTCAGATACCTGCGGATACCTGGCCTGTGTTTAAGCTTCTGTGTTTGTCTATACCTTACTTGGGCAAAAAGGAAGTTTCTTTGTTCACCAGTGAGAGTGGGGAGCTCTGAACAGCCTACCTGCCCTTGGAGGAATGGTTTCTGCCCAGAAACTGTAGTTTTATTGGCCATTTGGGGCTAATTTCTATCTCTTTAATCTTTCTGATATAAAAACCGGATTCACTATACAATTTCAAAATACTGAAATGTCGACTTTCATTATTTCAAGACTGAATAGTCAAAAAACCACATACACGAAAACCCACAATCACAAACACTACAATCGTGACCATTCACACACACACACACACACACACACACACACACACACACACACACACACACACACACACACACACACACACACCAGGACATAATCACACACACACACACACACACACACACACACACACACACACACACACACACACACACATACATGTACCTAACTAAACAAACATAAAAACACACACAAACACACTTAACCTACCTATAAGCAGAGGGGCAAGCCCCCTACACCACCCACACCCCTCTACTTATATATTCTAACTCTGAGGTTGCACTAAACACACAAACACACAACAAACTCTACCTCACACACTCACACACACTAAAATCCCTACCCATTATCCTCAAACATGCAACACTTACCTGAAACCCCAGATAAATCCAGAAACAGCACCACACATCACGAATGCGACAGCACGATAGCAGCGGATTCGGCATAGTGTAGTTTTTGTTAACTGCTCTTTCCACAATTTGGTCTCGACATACTGAATTTTACCATTTCAGTACATCGAAATTGTCTAGTGTATCTATAAAAACTGCATTTGCGTGTTTTTTGTGTTTGTATAAGCTCAGCAGATCCTGCCCAGGTGTCATGCAGAGAACTACAATGCTAGAGAGACAAAAGGAGAGACTTTGGAGTGTTTAAGTACCATTTTTTTGCTTTTCTTGTTGCTTATTGATATTTCCACCTAAACACACATTTTCTGGCATTTATTGCTTCTCAGAACACTCATTTTACACTGAAATTACATTTATTTGTGCCTGGACTTTAAAATTCGTTTTTGTTGTAAATTGTATTTTTAACTGTTACTGGCTTACCACTCAAGAGCGACAGCCATTACTGCGCTACAAAAGTGTTTTTGCATTTGTTTCTATGGTTTTCTTGAAAAAACAAAAAATCAAAAAAATTCTTGCTATTTTCTCACCTTACTAAGCCAGAAAAGTCCAGTTTCAGACACCTGCTGATCACTGGACTGTGTTTCAGCTTTTGTGTTTGGCCATACCTTACTTGGACAAAAAGGAAGTTTCTCAGTTCACCAGTGAGAGTGGGGAGCTCTGAACAGCCTACCTGCCCTTGGAGGAGAGGTATCTGCCTAGAAACTGTTGTTTTATTGGCCATTTTGGGCTAATTTCTATCTCTTTAATCTTTCTGGCATAAAATATGCATTTGCGTGGTTTATGTGTTTGTATAAGCTCAGCAGATCCTGCCCAGGTGTCCTGCAGTGACCCACAATGCCAGAGAGACAAACGGAGAGACTTTGGAGTGTTTAAATACCATTTTTTTATTTTTTTGTTGTTGATTATTGCTATTTCCACCTAAATGCTCATTTTCTGGCATTTATTGCTTCTCAGAACACTCATTTTACACAGAAATTGCATTTAATTGTGCCTGCACTTTAAAAGTTGTTTTTTGTTGTAAATTGTATTTTTAACTGTTACTGGCTTACCACTCAATAGTAACAGCCATTGCTGCACTATAAAAGTGTTTTTGCATTTGTTTCTACTGTTTTCTTGAAAAAAATAAAAAAATAAATTCTATTTTCCCACCTTACTAAGCTAGAAAATTCCAGTTTCAGACACCTGTTGATACCTGGACTGTGTTAAGCTTCTATGTTTGGCCATACCTTACTTGGGCAAAAAGGAAGTTTCTTTGTTCACAAGTGAGAGTGAGGAGCTCTGAACAGCCTACCTGCCCTTGGAGGAGTGGTTTCTGCCCAGAAACTCTAGTTTTACTGGCCTCAGCAGATTCTAGTTGTCTACTGATGTACTATGTTCTTCTTCTGTAAATATGTTGTAAGTAATTGCTGTGTTAAATTGTTAATCGCTATGTAATCCAATGTAACTACTGTCTGTCTATTTTACTGTGGAGCTTTTCTCCCCAGGCCTCCGCTGAAAATGGACCTACGTCCAGTCGGATACTCCCGGTCAACAAATTTAAATAAATAAATAAATAAACAAAAATAAATAAAATTCTGGGCTAATTTCTATCTCTTTATTCTTTCTGATATAAAAACTGCATTTGCGCAGTTTTTGTTTGTATAAGCTCAGCAGATCCTGCCCAGGTGTCCTGCAGAGACCTGCAATGCCAGAGAGACAAAAAAAAAAGAGACCTTGGAGTGTTTAAGTACCATTTTTTTTGTTTTTCTTGTTGCTTATTGCTATTTACACCTAAACACTTGTTTTCTGGCATTTATTGCTTCTCAGAACACTCCTTTTACACTGAAATTGCATTTATTTGTGCCTGCACTTTAAAATTAGTTTTTGTTGTAAATTGTATTTTTAACTGTTACTGGCTTCTCAGTCAAGTGTAACAGCCATTACTGCACTCTAAAAGTGTTTTTGTATTTGTTTCTACTGTTTTCTTGAAAAAAAAGCAAAACAAAAAATTGCTATTTTCCCACCTTACTAAGCTAGAAAAGACCAGTTTCAGATACCTGCGGATACCTGGACTGTGTTCAAGCTTCTGTGTTTGGCCATACCTTACTTGGGCAAAAAGGAAGTTTCTTGGTTCACCAGTGAGACTGGGGAGCTTTGAACAGCCTACCTGCCCTTGGAGGAATGGTTTCTGCCCAGAAACTGTAGTTTTATTGGCCATTTGGGGCTAATTTCTATCTCTTTAATCTTTCTGATATAAAAACCTGGATTCACTATACAATTTCGAAATACTGAAATGTCGAATTTCATTATTTCAAGACTGAATAGTCAAAAAACCACATACACAAAAACCCACAATCACAAACACTACAATCGTGACCATTCACACACGCACACACACACACACACACACACACACACACACACACACACACACACACACACACACACACACACACACACACACACACACACACACACACACACACACACATATACAAACCAGGACATAATCACACACACACACACACACACACACACACACACACACACACACACACACATACATGTACCTAACTAAACAAACATAAAAACACACACAAACACACTTAAGCTACCTATAAGCAGGGCGCAAGCCCCCTACACCACCCACACTCCCCTACTTACATATTCTAACTCTGAGGTCACACTAAACACACAAACACACAACAAACTCTACCTCACACACTCACACACACTAAAATCCCTACCCATTATCCTCAAACATGCAACACTTACCTGAAACCCCAGATAAATCCACAAACAGCACCACACATCACGAATGCGACAGCACGATAGCAGTGGATTTGGCATAGTGTAGTTTTTGTTAACTGCTCTTTCCACTATTTGGTCTCGACATACTGAATTTCGACATTTCAGTACATCAAAATTGTCTAGTCTATCTATAAAAACTGCATTTGCGTGTTTTTTGTGTTTGTATAAGCTCCGCAGATCCTGCCCAGGTATCATGCAGAGAACTACAATGCTAGAGAGACAAAAGGAGAGACTTTGGAGTGTTTAAGTACCATTTTTTTGCTTTTCTTGTTGCTTATTGATATTTCCACCTAAACGCACATTTTCTGGCAATTATTGCTTCTCAGAACACTCATTTTACACTGAAATTGCATTTATTTGTGCCTGCACTTTAAAATTCGTTTTTGTTGTAAATTGTATTTTTAACTGTTACTGGCTTACCACTCAAGAGCGACAGCCATTACTGCACTATAAAAGTGTTTTAGCATTTGTTTTTACGGTTTTCTTGAAAACAAAAAAAAACAAAAAAGCAAAAAAAAATCTTGCTATTTTCCCACCTTACTAAGCCAGAAAAGTCCAGTTTCAGACACCTGCTGATAACTGGACTGTGTTTAAGCTTCTGTGTTTGGCCATACCTTACTTGGGCAAAAAGGAAGTTTTTCAGTTCACCAGTGAGAGTGGGGAGCTCTGAACATCCTACCTGCCCTTGGAGGAGAGGTATCTGCCCAGAAACTGCAGTTTTATTGGCCATTTTGGGCTAATTTCTATCTCTTTAATCTTTCTGGCATAAAATACGCATTTGTGTGGTTTATGTGTTTGTATAAGCTCAGCAGATCCTGCCGTGACCCACAATGCCAGAGAGACAAATGGAGAGACTTTGGAGTGTTTAAATACAATTTTTTTTGTTTTTTTGTTGTTGATTATTGCTATTTCCACCTAAATGCTCATTTTCTGGCATTTATTGCTTCTCAGAACACTCATTTTACACTGAAATTGCATTTAATTGTGCCTGCACTTTAAAAGTTGTTTTTTGTTGTAAATTGTATTTTTAACTGTTACTGGTTCCCACTCAAGTGCAACAGCCATTACTGCACTATAAAAGTGTTTTTGCATTTGTTTCTACTGTTTTCTTGAAAAAAAAAAAACAAAAAAACAGAAACATCTTGCTATTTTCCTGCCTTACTAAGCTAGAAAATTCCAGTTTCAGATATCTGCCGATACCTGGACTGTATTTAAGCTTCTGTGTTTGGCCATACCTTACTTGGGCAGAAAAAAATTTCTTTGTTCACTAGTGAGAGTAGGGAGCTCTTAACAGCCTACCTGCCCTTGGAGGAGTGGTTTCTGCCCAGAAACTCTAGTTTTACTGGCCTCAGCAGATTCTAGTTGTCTACTGATGTACTATGTTCATCTGTAAATATGTTGTAAGTAATTGCTATGTTAAATTGTTAATCGCTATGTAATCCAATGTAACTACTGTCTGTTTATTTTACTGTGGAGCTTCTCTCCCTGGGCCTCCGCTGAAAATGGACCTACGTCCAGTCGGACACTCCCGGTCAACAAATTTAAATAAATAAATAAATAAACAAAAATAAATAAAATTTTGGGCTAATTTCTATCTCTTTATTCTTTCTGTTATAAAAACTGCATTTGCGCAGTTTTTTTGTTTGTATAAGCTCAGCAGATCCTGCCCAGGTGTCCTTCAGAGACCTGCAATGCCAGAGAGACAAAAAAAAGAGACCTTGGAGTGTTTAAGTACCATTTTTTTTTGTTTTTCTTGTTGCTTATTGCTATTTACACCTAAATGCTTGTTTTCTGGCATTTATTGCTTCTCAGAACACTCTTTTTACACTGAAATTGCATTTATTTGTGCCTGCACTTTAAAATTCGTTTTTGTTGTAAATTGTATTTTTAACTGTTACTGGCTTCCCAGTCAAGTGCAATAGCCATTACTGCACTACAAAAGTGTTTTTGTCTTGAAAAAACAAAAAAACAAAAAAAAATCTTGCTATTTTCCTGCCTTAGTAATCTAGAAAAGTCCAGTTTCAGATACCTGCTGATACTTGGACTGTGTTTAAGCTTATGTGTTTGGCCATACCTTACTTGGGCAAAAATAAAGTTTCTTTGCTTACCAGTGAGAGTGTGGAGCACTGAACAGTCTACTTGCCCTTGGAGGAGTGGTTTTTGCCCAGAAACTGTAGTTTTATTGGCCGTTTTGGGCTAATTTTTATCTCTTTAACTTTTTTGATATAAAAAAAATGCATTTGCGCAACTTTTGTGTTTGTATAAGCTCAGCAGATCTACCCAAGTGTCCTGCAGAGACCTACGATGCCCGAAAGTCAAAAGGAAAGACTTTGGAGTGTTTAAGTACCTTTTTTGTTTTTTCTTATTCCTTATTGCTATTTCTGCCTAAACACTCGTTTTCTGGTGTTTATTGCTTCTCAAAACACTCATTTTACACTGAAATTGCATTTATTTGTGCCTGCACTTTAAAATTTGTTTTTTTTTTTTTGTAAATTGTATTTTTAACTGTTACTGGCTTCCCACTCAAGAGTGACAGCCATTACTGCGGTATAAAAGTGTTTTTGCATTTGTTTCTAAAGTTTTCTTGAAAAAAAATATTGCCATTTTCCCATCTTACTAAGCTGGAAAAGTCCAGTTTCACATACCTGCTGATACCTGGACTGTGTTTAAGCTTCTGTGTTTGGCCATGCCTTATTTGGGCAAAAAGGAAGCTTTTTTCACCATTGAGAGTGGGAAGCTGTGAACAGCCTACTTGCCTTTGGAGGCGTGGTTTCTGCCCAGAACCTGTAGTTTTATTGGCCATTTTGGGCTACTTTATATCTCTTTAATCTTTCTGATATAAAAAATGATTTGCTCTATTTTTGTGTTTGTATAAGCTTAGCAGATCATGCCCAGGTGTCCTGCAGAGATCTACAATGCCAGAGAGACAAAAGGAGAGACTTTGGAGTGTTTAAGTACCATTTTTTTGTTTCTTTTGGTTGCTTATTGCTATTTCCACCTATACTCTCATTTTCTGGTGTTTATTGCTTTTCAGAATGCCCATTCTACACTGAAATTGCATTTATTTGTGCCTGCACTTTAAAATTTGTTTTTGTTGTAAATTGTATTTTTAACTGTTACTGGCTTCCCACTCAAGTGTAACAGCCATTACTGCACTATAAAAGTGTTTTTGCATTTTGTTCTTCTGTTTTCTTGAAAAAAAACAAACAAAAAAATCTATTTTCCCACCTTACTAAGCTAGAAAAGTCCAGTTTCATACACCTGCTGATACCTGGACTTTATTTAATCTTCTGTGTTTGGCCATACATTACTTGGGCAAATAGGAAGTTTCTTTGTTCACCAGTGAGAGTGGGGAGCTCTGAAAAGCCTACCTGCCTTGGAGGAGTGGTTTCTGCCCAGAAACGGTAGTTTTATTGGCCATTTTGGGCTAATTTCTCTCTCTTTAATCTTTTTGATATAAAAAAGCATTTATGCAGTTTTTGTGTTTGTATAAGCTCAGTAGATCATGCCCAGGTGTCCTGCAGAGACCTACAATGCCAGAGAGACAAAAGGATAGACTTTGGAGTGTTTAAGTACCTTTTTTTGTTTTTTCTTGTTGCTTATTGCTATTTCTGCCTAAGCGCTCATTTTCTGGTGTTTATTGGTTATCAGAACGCTCATTTTGCACTGAAGTTGTGTTTATTTGTGTCTGCACTTTAAAATTTGTTTTTGTTGTAAATTGTATTTTTAAATGGTACTGGCTTCCCACTCAAGTGTGACAGCCATTACTGCACTGTAAATTTGTTTTTGCATTTGTTTCAGATATCTGCTGATACCTGGACTGTGTTTAAATTTCTGTGTTTGGCCATACCTTACTTGGGCAAAAAGGAAGTTTCTTTGCTCACCAGTGAGAGCAGGGAGCTCTGAACAGCCTACCTGCCCTTGGATGGGTGGTTTCTGAGCAGACATTTTAGTTTTATTTGCTATTCTGGGCTAATTTCTATCTCTTTAACCTTTCTAATATAAAAACCGAATTTGCATGGCTTTTGTGTTTGTATAAGCTCACCAGTTCCTGCCCAGGTGTGCTGTAGAGACCTACAATGCCTGAGAGACAAAAGGAGAGACTTTGGAGTATTTAAGTACCATTTGCTTTTTGTTTTTTCTTGTTGCTTATTGCTATTTCTGCCTAAATGCTCATTTTCTGGTGTTTATTGCTTCTCAGAATGCTCATTTGACACAGAAATAGCATGTATTTGTGCCTGCACTTTAAAATTCATTTTTGTTGTAAATTGTATTTTTAACTGTTACTGGCTTCCCACTCAAGTGCAACAGCCATTACTGCAATATAAAAGTATTGTTGCATTTATTTCTACTGTTTTCTTGAGAAAAAAAAAAAGCTATTTTCCCACCTTAGTAAGCCAGAAAAGTCCAGTTTCAGATACCTGCTGATACCTGGAGTGTTTAAGCTTCTGTGTTTGGCCATACCTTACTTGGGCAAAAAGGAAGTTTCTTTGTTCACCAGTGAGAGTGGAGAGCTCTGAAAAGCCTACCTGCCCTTGGAGGAGTGGTTTCTGCCCAGAGACTGTAGTTTTATTGACCATTTTGGGCTAATTTCTATACTAATCTTTTTGATATAAAAAATGCATTTGCACAGCTTTTGTGTTTGTATAAGCTCAGCAGATCCTGCCCAGGTATCGTGCAGAGACCTACAATGCCAGAGAGACAAAAAGAAAGACTTTGGAGTGTTTAAGTACCTTTTTTTTCTTGTTGCTTATTGCTATTTCTGCCTAAACGCTCGTTTTCTGGAGTTTATCAGTTTTCAGAACATTCATAGGTTCATAGGCTCATAGGTTCATACTAGGCTATCTGCCCTAGGGCATTTATAAGACTAGCCAGAGTGTGTTTGGCTTTCGCCACCCATTTTAAATTAATTTTGCTATGCCTTTTTTTGAGGTTAGTATACTGTGCCTCTGTCTAACAGTGACACAGAAGTGATAGCTGGGGTAAACCTACGTTCTCCCATCCACTCATCAAGATTCCTCTTGAAGAGAGTCAATGTGGGACTCTGCCTAACCTGGACTGGGATTTTATTCCAGAGTGAAGGGAGCCTCTGGGTTATGAATCTGTCCCTCCAGCATGTCCTATTTATTTCAGTGCTGAGGTTCAAGTCTCTCGAGCGCGTAGCCTGATGGGATTTGGATTTTCTGAAGTGCAGCATGTCCATTAATTCCGGGTTGGACATGGCTTTATACGTCAGGCACAGATCACCTCTGAGCAGGCGGTATGCCACTGAGTAGAGCTGGAGTTTCTTTAACCGGGCAGCATATGGCATCTGTTTGAGCCTTTTGATCCTCTTGGTGAGGTACTTTTGGGGTCTTTCCAGTTGCTGCAGGTGTCTGGTAAGGTACATCCCAAAAGGGGCATTGTACTCAATTATGGGCCTGATGAGGGATGAGTAAACAGGCACGATGACCTCCCCTGATCTAGATGTGAATCCCTTCATGATTAGGTGGGTTATATAAAATGTTTTTCTAACCACTTTGGCCACGTGGTTGTCAAATGAGAGATTGCTATCAAGTTGGGTCCCCAGGTCCCTAATGACTTCTTCTGTACTTAATGGATTACCACCTATGTGGTAATTTGTGGGCACTTTGTTTTTGCCAAAGGGGATGACTATACACTTTTTGGCATTTAGCTTGAGGCCATGGCTCTGGCACCAGTTGTCTGTTTCTATGAGGCCCTTTTGGAGGATGCTTGTGTCGGCTGGAGAGTCGATTATGGTGCCCAGTTTGCAGTCACCTGCAAACTTGGTCAGCCACAGTCCTTCCGTGTTGGCCTGTACCACCGAGAAATATATACCGAACAAGAGAGGTCCCAGGACTGAGCCTTGTGGGATGCCACTTGTAACTGGTTTGGAGTCTGACATGGCTCCAGCAATTCTAACCATGTGGGTTCTGTCCTTGAGCCAGTTTGCAACCCATCTAGTGACATAGGGGTTTATATTTAAGCTGGTGAGCTTATCTATAATGCCTGAGTGGGGTATTGTATCGAAGGCTTTTGCGAGGTCCAGGTAGGCTGTGTGGACCACCTTCCCTTTGTCAGTGGCCTTGGTGACTGTTTCAAAGAAATTGACCAGGTTTAAGAGGCATGATCTGCCCTTAACAAAGCCAAACCGGGTAGGATCTAGTGTCTGTAGGTCCCCAATATCTTTATTTATGAGGTCCATGATGATCCTTTCCATAGCTTTGCAGACCAAGCTAGTCAGGCTTATGGGGCGATAGTTTCCAGGATCCGTTGAGGCACCACCTTTGTGGAGAGGGACCACTGTTGCTGTACGCCACTCTTTGGGTACATATCCTGTAGTAAGGCTAAGATTGAACAGTAGTTTTATGTTTGGGTTTAGCTCTTCTTGGAGTTCATGTAGGACGCAGCCTGGGACACCATCTGGTCCCATTGATGCTGTGTTTTTTGCTTTGGAGAGGGCGGCTCTTACCTGAGCATCTGAGATGTCAGGGGGGCAGCACTCTATTGGGATAGATGTTTGCCCTTTTGGTGGGGAGGGGGGGGTTTGCACTGAACCTGTCAGCTAGGATGTTGGCAATGTCTGTGGGCTCGGTGTATTTTTTTGTCATTTTGGACTAATTCTGAGCATATCTGGGAATTCCCACCCAGGTTCCTAACATAACTAAAGAAAGCCTTGTGATTATCCTTAGTGTCCTGTGCAATTTTTCTCTCTAAGCTGGCCTTAGACGATTTTATGAGTGCCCATAGTTTTTTGCTAATACTGATCAGAGATGCCTTCCCTTTTTGGGATTTTGCTCTATCATGTAGTAGCTTCCTCCTTCTATTGTATAGTTTGTTTATGGCTGGGGTCCACCAGACAGGATGTCTGCCTTTGGAGGATTGGGTCTTGGTTTTATTTGGGATTGCATGATCCATGCATTCCTGAAGGTGTTCATAGAATGCATTTATAAAGGATTCTGTGGTCTGGGCGTATTTTCCAAAGGCCGATGGGCTTTGAAGGATTTCACCGCGGTTTTGAGGCATGTGAAATTTGCTTTAGAGAAGTTTTTCACTGTGGTTTTCTGGGCAGGGGGTGGGGTCGGGATGTGAATATCCAGTGAGATTAGTTTATGGTCTGATCTAACCAGTGAGGGATACACTTCTGGTCTGGAGCATAGTGCCCCCATGTTGGTGATGATCAGGTCCAGTATGTTTTCCCCTCTTGTGGGAGTGGTAACATGTTGTTCCATAGCATTTGAGTTTATAAATTCTAGGAACCTTTGGGCTAGGGTGTTGGAGCTAGAGTAATGCTCCCAGTCTATGTTTGGGTAGTTGAAGTCACCCAGTATAATGGTGTTTGGAGAGACCTTCATATTTTCCAGTATTCTCAGGAAGGCTGAGTGGGGTTCCTGTGTTTGGGAGGGTGGTCTGTAGCAGGCTATAAACTGGAAGGCAGTTTTACCCACAGTTAGTTGCACATGGATAGTCTCTGATGAAAAAACAAAAAAAATCTTGCTATTTTCCCACCTTACTAAGCCAGAAAAGTCCAGTTTCAGACACCTGCTGATAACTGGACTGTGTTTAAGCTTCTGTGTTTGGCCATACCTTACTTGGGCAAAAAGGAAGTTTCTCAGTTCACCAGTGAGAGTGGGGAGCTCTGAACAGCCTACCTGCCTTGGAGGAGTGGTTTCTGCCCAGAAACTGTAGTTTTGTTGGCCATTTTGGGCTAATTTCTATCTCTTTAATCTTTCTGGCATAAAATACGCATTTGCATGGTTTATGTGTTTGTATAAGCTCAGCAGATCCTGCCCAGGTGTCCTGCAGTGACCCACAATGCCAGAGAGACAAACGGAAAGACTTTGGAGTGTTTAAATACCATTTTTTTTGTTTTTTTGTTGTTGATTATTGCTATTTCCACCTAAATGCTCGTTTTCTGGCATTTATTGCTTCTCAGAACACCCATTTTACACTGAAATTGCATTTAATTGTGCCTGCACTTTAAAAGTTGTTTTTTGTTGTAAATTGTATTTTTAACTGTTACTGGTTCCCACTCAAGTGCGACAGCCATTACTGCACTATAAAAGTGTTTTTGCATTTGTTTCTACTGTTTTCTTGAAAAAAACAAAAAAAAACAGAAACATCTTGCTATTTTCCTGCCTTACTAAGCTAGAAAATTCCATTTTCAGATATCTGCTGATACCTGGACTGTATTTAAGCTTCTGTGTTTGGCCATACCTTACTTGGGCAGAAAAAAATTTCTTTATTCACCAGTGAGAGTGGGGAGCTCTTAACAGCCTACCTGCCCTTGGAGGAGTGGTTTCTGCCCAGAAACTCTAGTTTTACTGGCCTCAGCAGATTCTAGTTGTCTACTGATGTACTATGTTCTTCATCTGTAAATATGTTGTAAGTAATTGCTATGTTAAATTGTTAATCGCTATGTAATCCAATGTAACTACTGTCTGTTTATTTTACTGTGGAGCTTCTCTCCCTGGGCCTCTGCTGAAAATGGACCTACATCCAGTCGGACACTCCCGGTCAACAAATTTAAATAAATAAATAAATAAACAAAAATAAATAAAATTTTGGGCTTGTTTTCTGGCATTTATTGCTTCTCAGAACACTCCTTTTACATTGAAATTGCATTTATTTGTGCCTGCACTTTAAAATTCGTTTTTGTTGTAAATTGTATTTTTAACTGTTACTGGCTTCCCAGTCAAGTGCAATAGCCATTACTGCACTACAAAAGTGTTTTTGTCTTGAAAAAACAAAAAAAACAAAAAAAATCTTGCTATTTTCCTGCCTTAGTAATCTAGAAAAGTCCAGTTTCAGATACCTGCTGATACTTGGACTGTATTTAAGCTTATGTGTTTGGCCATACCTTACTTGGGCAAAAAGAAAGTTTCTTTGCTTACCAGTGAGAGTGGGGAGCACTGAACAGCCTACTTGCCCTTGGAGGAGTGGTTTTTGCCCAGAAACTGTAGTTTTATTGGCCGTTTTGGGCTAATTTTTATCTCTTTAACTTTTTTGATATAAAAAAATGCATTTGCGCAACTTTTGTGTTTGTATAAGCTCAGCAGATCTACCCAAGTGTCCTGCAGAGACCTACGATGCCCAAAAGTCAAAAGGAAAGACTTTGGAGTGTTTAAGTACCTTTTTTGTTTTTTCTTATTCCTTATTGCTATTTCCACCTAAACGCTTATTTTCTGGTGTTTATTGCTTCTCAAAACACTCATTTTACACTGAAATTGCATTTATTTGTGCCTGCACTTTAAAATTTGTTTTTTTTTTTTGTAAATTGTATTTTTAACTGTTAATGGCTTCCCACTCAAGAGTGACAGCCATTACTGCGGTATAAAAGTGTTTTTGCATTTGTTTCTAAAGTTTTCTTGAAAAAAAAATATTGCCATTTTCCCATCTTACTAAGCTGGAAAAGTCCAGTTTCAGATACCTGCTGATACCTGGACTGTGTTTAAGCTTCTGTGTTTGGCCATGCCTTATTTGGGCAAAAAGGAAGCTCTTTTCACCATTGAGAGTGGGAAGCTGTGAACAGCCTACTTGCCCTTGGAGGCATGGTTTCTGCCCAGAACCTGTAGTTTTATTGGCCATTTTGGGCTACTTTATATCTCTTTAATCTTTCTGATATAAAAAATGATTTGCTCTATTTTTGTGTTTGTATAAGCTTAGCAGATCCTGCCCAGGTGTCCTGCAGAGATCTACAATGCCAGAGAGACAAAAGGAGAGACTTTGGAGTGTTTAAGTACCTTTGTTTTGTTTCTTTTGGTTGCTTATTGCTATTTCCACCTATACTCTCGTTTTCTGGTGTTTATTGCTTTTCAGAATGCTCATTTTACACTGAAATTGCATTTATTTGTGCCTGCACTTTAAAATTTGTTTTTGTTGTAAATTGTATTTTTAACTGTTACTGGCTTCCCACTCAAGTGTAACAGCCATTACTGCACTATAAAAGTGTTTTTGCATTTTGTTCTTCTGTTTTCTTGAAAAACAACAAACAAAAAAATCTATTTTCCCACCTTACTAAGCTAGAAAAGTCCAGTTTCATACACCTGCTGATACCTGGACTGTATTTAATCTTCTGTGTTTGGCCATACATTACTTGGGCAAAGAGGAAGTGTCTTTGTTCACCAGTGAGAGTGGGGAGCTCTGGAAAGCCTACCTGCCTTGGAGGAGTGGTTTCTGCCCAGAAACTGTAGTTTTATTGGCCATTTTGGGCTAATTTCTATCTCTTTAATCTTTTTGATATAAAAAAGCATTTATGCAGTTTTTGTGTTTGTATAAGCTCAGTAGATCATGCCCAGGTGTCCTGCAGAGACCTACAATGCCAGAGAGACAAAAGGATAGACTTTGGAGTGTTTAAGTACCTTTTTTTGTTTTTTCTTGTTGCTTATTGCTATTTCTGCCTAAACGCTCATTTTCTGGTATTTATTGGTTATCAGAACGCTCATTTTGCACTGAAGTTGCGTTTATTTGTGCCTGCACTTTAAGATTTGTTTTTGTTGTAAATTGTATTTTTAAATGGTACTGGCTTCCCACTCAAGTGTGACAGCCATTACTGCACTGTAAAATTGTTTTTGCATTTGTTTCAGATATCTGCTGATACCTGGACTGTGTTTAAATTTCTGTGTTTGGCCATACCTTACTTGGGCAAAAAGGAAGTTTCTTTGCTCACCAGTGAGAGCAGGGAGCTCTGAACAGCCTACCTGCCCTTGGATGGGTGGTTTCTGAGCAGACATTTTAGTTTTATTTGCTATTCTGGGCTAATTTCTATCTCTTTAACCTTTCTAATATAAAAACCGAATTTGCATGGCTTTTGTGTTTGTATAAGCTCACCAGTTCCTGCCCAGGTGTGCTGTAGAGACTTACAATGCCTGAAAGACAAAAGGAGAGACTTTGGAGTATTTAAGTACCATTTGTTTTTTGTTTTTTTCTTGTTGCTTATTGCTATTTCTGCCTAAATGCTCATTTTCTGGTGTTTATTGCTTCTCAGAATGCTCATTTGACACAGAAATAGCATGTATTTGTGCCTGCACTTTAAAATTCATTTTCGGTTGTAAATTGTATTTTTAACTTTTACTGGCTTCCCACTCAAGTGCAACAGCCATTACTGCACTATAAAAGTATTTTTGCATTTCTTTCTACTGTTTTCTTGAAAAAAACAAAAAAAAAAACAACAAAAAAGCTATTTTCCCACCTTAGTAAGCTAGAAAAGTCCAGTTTCAGATACCTGCTGATACCTGGACTGTGTTTAGCTTCTGTGTTTGGCCATACCTTACTTGGGCAAAAAGGAAGTTTCTTTGTTCACCAGTGAGAGTGGAGAGCTCTGAAAAGCCTACCTGCCCTTGGAGGAGTGGTTTCTTCCCAGAAACTGTAGTTTTATTGACCATTTTGGGCTAATTTCTATACTAATCTTTTTGATATAAAAAACGCATTTGCACAGTTTTTGTGTTTGTATAAGCTCAGCAGATCCTGCCCAGGTATCCTGCAGAGACCTACAATGCCAGAGAGACAAAAAGAAAGACGTTGGAGTGTTTAAGTACCTTTTTTTCCTTGTTGCTTATTGCTATTTCCGCCTAAATGCTCGTTTTCTGGAGTTTATCGGTTCTCAGAACATTCATAGGTTCATAGGTTCATAGGTTCATACTAGGCTATCTGCCCTAGGGCATTTATAAGCCTAGCCAGAGTGTGTTTGGCTTTCACCATCCATTTTAAATTAATTTTGCTATGCCTTTTTTTGAGGTTAGTATACTGTGCCTCTGTCTAACAGTGGCACAGAAGTGATAGCCGGGGTAAACCTACAATCTCCCATCCACTCATCAAGATTCCTCTTGAAGAGAGTCAATGTGGGACTCTGCCTAACCTGGACTGGGATTTTATTCCAGAGTGAAGGGAGCCTCTGGGTTATGAATCTGTCCCTCCAGCATGTCCTATTTATTTCAGTGCTGAGGTTCAAGTCTCCCGAGCGCGTAGCTCGATGGGATTTGGATTTTCTGAGGTGCAGCATGTCCATTAATTCCAGGTTGGACATGGCTTTATACGTCAGGCACAGATCACCTCTGAGCAGGTGGTATGCCACTGAGTAGAGCTGGAGTTTCTTTAACCGGGCAGCATATGGCATCTGTTTGAGCCCTTTGATCCTCTTGGTGAGGTACTTTTGGGGTCTTTCCAGTTGCTGCAGGTGTCTGGTAAGGTACATCCCAAAAGGGGCATTGTACTCAATTATGGGCCTGATGAGGGATGAGTAAAGAGGCATGATGACCTCCCCTGATCTAGATGTGAATCCCTTCACGATTAGGTGGGTTATATAAAATGTTTTTCTAAGCACTTTGGCCACGTGGTTGTCAAATGAGAGATTGCTATCAAGTTGGGTCCCTAGGTCCCTAATGACTTCTTCTGTACTTAATGGATTACCACCTATGTGGTAATTTGTGGGCACTTTGTTTTTGCCAAAGGGGATGACTATATACTTTTTGACGTTTAGCTTGAGGCCATGGCTCTGGCACCAGTTGTCTGTTTCTATGAGGCCCTTTTGGAGGATGCTTGTGTCGGCTGGAGAGTCGATTATCGCGCCCAGTTTGCAGTCATCTGCGAACTTGGTCAGCCACAGTCCTTCCGTGTTGGCCTGTACCGCTGAGAAATATATACCGAACAAGAGAGGTCCCAGGACTGAGCCTTGTGGGATGCCACTTGTAACTAGTTTGGAGTCTGACATGGCTCCAGCAATTCTAACTATGTGGGTTCTGTCCTTGAGCCAGTTTGCAACCCATCTAGTGACATAGGGGTTTATATTTAAGCTGGTGAGCTTATCTATAATGCCCAAGTGGGGTATTGTATCGAAGGCTTTGCGAGGTCCAGGTAGGCTGTGTGGACCACCTTCCCCTCGTCAATGGCCTTGGTGACTGTTTCAAAGAAATCGACCAGGTTTAAGAGGCAGGATCTGCCCTTAACAAAGCCAAACTGGGTAGGATCCAGTGTCTGTAGGTCCCCAATATTTTTATTTATGAGGTCCATGATGATCCTTTCCATAGCTTTGCAGACCAAGCTAGTCAGGCTTATGGGGCGATAGTTTCCAGGATCCATTGAGGCACCACCTTTGTGGAGAGGGACCACTGTTGCTGCGCCACTCTTTGGGTACATATCCTGTAGTAAGGCTAAGATTGAACAGTAGTTTTATGTTTGGGTTTAGCTCTTCTTGGAGTTCATGTAGGACGCAGCCCGGGACACCATCTGGTCCCATTGATGCTGTGTTTTTTGCTTTGGAGAGGGTGGCTCTTACCTGAGCATCTGAGATGTCAGGGGGGCAGCACTCTGTTGGGATAGATGTTTGCCCTTTTGGTGGGGAGGGGGGGGAGAAGTTTGCACTGAACCTGTCAGCTAGGATGTTGGCAATGTCTGTGGGCTCGGTGTATTTTTTGTCATTTTGGACTAATTCTGAGCATATCTGGGAATTCCCACTCAGGTTCCTAACATAACTAAAGAAAGCCTTGTGATTATCCTTAGTCTCCTGTGCAATTTTTCTCTTGAAGCTGGCCTCAGACGATTTTATGAGTGCCCGTAGTTTTTTGCTAATACTGATCAGAGATGCCTTCCCTTTTTGGGATTTTGCTCTATCATGTAGTAGCTTCCTCCTTCTATTATATAGTTTGTTTATGGCTGGGGTCCACCAGACAGGACGTCTGCCTTTGGAGGATTGGGTCTTGGTTTTATTTGGAATTGCATGATCCATGCATTCCTGAAGGTGTTCATAGAATGTGTTTATAAAGGATTCTGCGGTCTGGGCTGTATTTTCCAGAGGGCGGGGGCTTTGAAGGATTTCGCCTCGGTTTTGAGGCGTGTGAAATTTGCTTTAGAGAAGTTTTTCACTGTGGTTTTCTGGGCAGGGGGTGGGGTCGGGATGTGAATATCCAGTGAGATTAGTTTATGGTCTGATCTTACCAGTGAGGGATACACTTCTGGTCTGGAGCATAGTGTCCCAATGTTGGTGATGATCAGGTCCAGTATGTTTTCCCCTCTTATGGGAGTGGTAACAAGTTGTTCCATAGCATTTGAGTTTATAAATTCTAGGAACCTTTGGGCTAGGGTGTTGGAGCTAGAGTAATGCTCCCAGTCTATGTTTGGGTAGTTGAAGTTGCCCAATATAATGGTGTTTGGAGAGACCTTCATATTTTCCAGTATTCTCAGGAAGGCCGAGTGGGGTTCCTGTGTTTGGGAGGGTGGTCTGTAGCAGGTTATAAACTGGAAGGCAGTTTTACCCACAGTTAGTAGCACATGGATAGTCTCTGATGCTTCGTGCTGTGCCACCAACCTGGAGGTGTAGGTATCTTTGACGAATATTGATACTCCCCCTCCTTTTGTGGTTCGGTCCAAGTTTTGGGGCCAAAAAGCATGGTATGAGGAATAACCTGTTAGTGCTGGGGTGATCTCGGGTGCCTTGAACCAGGTTTCTGTTACTTCACAGATATCAATATTCTCCATGCTAAGGAGAGTTTCGAGTGCATGCATCTTGAGGTTTAGACTTCTGGCGTTGAGTAGCATGACTCTTAGTTTCTTATCCCTTGTGATACCTATGGAGGTGGGTTTGTCTTTTGAGCCTTGCCTAAAAAAGACACTATGGGGGTAGCAAGAGCCTTTGCCAATATCCGAAAGCCCAGGGGTGACAGGTGCAAGCCGTCCCTAGTGAAGCATCATGGCTTGTCGAGCATGTCATCCCAGGCTGACAGGCATTGGATCCCCTTTGAATGACACCAACACTTAAGCCAATTGTTGAAATTGATCATCTTGTCTTCATATTGTGGCATCATTCTTGGTGAGGGTAAGATGCTACTCAAGGTCAGGGTCATACCGGCCTGGGCTACATGCTCAGGGAGCTCCTCTATGTCTCTTTTCATGTAGTCCAGGGAGGTACGTCTCAGGTCATTCACACCAGCATGGACAATGACTGAGTCATATTTGTACTTGCCTTGGAGTGACCTGAGTGCTTGTGTTATGTGGCGGATCCTAGCGCCTGACAGGCAGCTCACCGTGACCTTCTCCTTGTTCAGCCTGGTGAGTGGGACGCCAGTGTGCCTGATGATAGAGTCACCTATTACAAGTGTATCAGGTGTGTTGTTTAGCCTTAAGGGCTGTGACTGTTCGGCACACTGGCTTTGTGAGCTATGTGTTGCACTTGTTTTGTTTTGGGGTAGCGGTTGCTTGGGTGTCTGCTTTGGAGGTCTCTGCTGCTTAGGAAGATTTTATTTAGAGCCTCTGAGTATGTTTTTGTGTGTTTATGTGTTTGGTTTGTTGTCGTGGTAGGTCTATGTGAGACTGGAATTGTAGTGAGTGTGGTTTCCTTCTCCTCCTGACTGGTTACGCCAGTACTGAGTTGAGAGAGCTTAGCCTCCAGTTTGGCTATATGGTTGCATCTCTCACATGTGTTGGAATTTGTTGGGAGGAGGAGAGGGTTGTCTGTGTACATGAGGCAGTTGTAACATTGCCTCAAGATTCCCAGATTCACCAGCTGGACCGGAGAGGAGATTGACAACTGACCTTTGGACATGCTAGAATAGTATTGAGAATTCCTTTATAATTGAAAAAAAGGGCCAATGGGGAACAATGTACTCAAGGGGAGTTTGTGAGGGTGTAGTGCTTTTAATTTTTTAGAGCTGACTTATATAATTGCTTTAGTGAGCAAGTGCCAGGTAAATTAAATGCAATGTGTTACATGTAACTTAAATGCAAAAATGACAAACAGTAACTTTCTTTCAAGTGAAACAAGGAAATAAGTACAGTAAGCAATGCAGATATCACTAGGGATCCACAGAAGTGCTAAAAGGCTGTGTTTTAGGTGGAATTAGCGTTTCAGGGAAATAAACAAACAACAAGCATACAAACAAAGCTAGATTCAGCAGGCCTGGATCTAGTCTATGCTATAGCAAACAAGGTGTACCAATCTCAGTAAGAAGCAGTTAGAATATGCAGGCACTATAAGCCTTTAACCAGAAATTCCCTTCTCAGAAGGGCAGAGTCCAGCCTCTCCTCCCACAAGAGTGCAGACCACAATCCTTCTTAACGTAAAATAACTGGCCTGAAGCCCAAGTGCTTAAACCAGAACTAATACACTTTTAGAATAACAGACACTGAGCTCTCAATCATCAGTTCCCGGCTTAGAAGGATGTAAGCTACCTGTCCTGCCACCACAGTGCAGGCCACAAACCTTCCTAATGTAAAACAACTGGTCTGAAGCCCAAGTGCTTAATCCAAAAGACTTAGAAATGATAGCCACACTTTAATCAAGTTACTACCAGCAGTAATAAATACAACTGAATACTTTAAAGAATGCCTGGATTAGTGCTCAAGTTATACAAACAAAGCTAGATTCAGCAGGCCTGGATCTAGTCTATGCTACAGCAAACAAGGTGTACGAATTTCAGTAAGAAACAGTTCAAATATGCAGGCACTATAAGCTTTAACCAGAAATTCCCAGCTCAGAAGGAAAGAGTCCAGCCTCTCCTCCCACAAGAGTGCAGAACACAAACCCTCTTAATGTAAAATAACTGGCCTCAAGCCCAAGTGCTTAAACCAGAATTAATACACTTTTAGAATAACAGACACTGAGCCCTCAATCAGCAGTTCCCAACTTAGAAGGATGTAAGCTACCTGTTCTGCCCCTACAGTGCAGACAACAAACCTTCTTAATGTAAAACTGGTCTGAAGCCCAGGTGCTTAAACTAAAAGGCTTAGAATGAGTTACACCAAACAGTAATAAATACAACTGAGTACTTTTAAGATGACGCAAAAGCAAAATAAAGTAGGAAAAAACACAAATACAGTAAAAGCAGATACATTTTTTTTTTTTTTGTGGAAAGAGAGAAAGGAAAGAGAGAAAGGAGTAGCAGAAACTAAGCTGATTGGCCTTCTCAAATGCTCTCCCTGTACTGGGTAGAATGAGGTAATGACACTAGACTGGGAGGAGGGTCCCAGATCAAATTTACACTAGGGGCGGCAACTGCAAAGCCACCAACTATAAAAACACTATACCAACAGGTAGGGAGGGTGGGAAACAAACTGCAGAAATGTTACTCACAGCTGAAAAGCAGCAGTGAGCCTTTAAATGAAAGTTTTAAACAGCTAATGGAGCCACTAGAAAAAAGAGTTTAACTGCAACAAGTTATCATAAACAAACAACCCAACAGATGCTTAATAAGAGTGGACAATTTCCAGTTAATACCTCACACACAGTGAAACTAGCTAGAAAAAATACACAGTACACAAAGTGCTATAAACAACAAAGAAATAAAGAACAAAATAAACAAAAAACAGGATACTTAATGTTATATATTATAGCTCCGAGTTTGCTGAGTGTCCTTCCTTCGATTAGCTCACTGTAAAATGGCAGAACACTCACAACTGAGCTTCTTAAGTAACAGAATGTTGAAACCTGAGACAGCTTTTAAGAAAGAAATCTCAAAAGAACCAATGAGGTGCTTAGTCTAAGCTGTAGTCCAGGAGAACTCAGTCAGCCAATGACCTCAAACAATTCTCTCTCACTGAAATGCCTGATGGCTTTGGCTAAAACAAGATGTCCCTGAATTATGTGCTCAGACACACAGCCTCCACAAACACTAGGCCCAAATACAAGCCTGAATATGGAAATGCTACAAATATCCCCACTACTTAGAACAAACTGCAGAAATGTTACTCACAGCTGAAAAGCAGCAGTGAGCCTTTAAATGAAAGTTTTAAACAGCTAAAGGAGCCACTAGAGAAAAGAGTTTAACTGCAACAAGTTATCATAAACAAACAACCCAACAGATGCTTAATACGAGTGGACAATTTCCAGTTAATACCTCACACACAGTGAAACTAGCTAGAAAAAATACACAGTACACAAAGTGCTATAAACAACAAAGAAATAAAGAACAAAATAAACAAAAAACAGGATACTTAATGTTATATATTATAGCTCCGAGTTTGCTGAGTGTCCTTCCTTCGATTAGCTCACTGTAACATAGCTTTCATCAGTAGAGTAACACTGAAATAAATTCATTTTACATTGAAGTTGCATTTATTTGTGCCTGCACTTTAAAATTTGTTTTTGTTTTAAATTGTATTTTTAAATGGTACTGGCTTCCCACTCAAGTGTGACAGCCATTACTGCACTGTAAAATTGTTTTTGCATTTGTTTCTACTGTTCTCTTGAAAAAAAAAACAAAAAAACAAAAAAAAAATCTTGCTATTTTTCCACCTTACTAAGCTAGAAAAATCCAGTTTCAGATACCTGCTGATACCAGGACCATGTTTACGCTTCTCTGTTTGGCCATACCTTACTTGGGCAAAAAGGAAGTTTCTTTGTTCACCAGTGAGAGCGGGGAGCTCTGAACAGCCTACCTGCCTTTGGATGGGTGGTTTCTGAGCAGAAATTTTAGGTTTATTTGCTATTCTGGGCTAATTTCTATCTCTTTAATCCTTCTAATATAAAAACCACATTTGCATGCCTTTTGTGTTTGTATAAGCTCAGCAGTTCCTGCCCAGGTGTCCTGCATAGACCTACAATGCCAGAGAGACAAAAGTAGAGACTTTGGAGTGTTTAAGTACCATTTTTTTGGTATTTATTGTTGCTTATTAGTATTTCTGCCTAAACACTCATTTTCTGGCATTTAATGATTTTCAGAATGCTCATTTTACACTAAAATTGCATTTATTTGTGCCTGCACGTTAAACTTAGTTTTGTTGTAAATTGTATTTTTAACGATAACTGGCTTCCCACTCATTTGCCATTACTGCACTATAAAAGTGTTTATTCATTTGTTTCTACTGTTTTCTTGACAAAAAAAACCCCAAAACAAAAAACTTGATATTTTCCAGCCTTACTAAGCTAGAAAAGTCCAATTTCAGATACCTGCTGATACCTGGACTGTGTTAAAGCTTCTGTGTTTCGCCATACCTTACTTGGGGAAAAAGGACGTTTCTTTGTTCACCAGCAAGAGTGGGGAGCTCTGAACAACCTACCTGTCCTTGGAAGAGTGGTTTCTGCCCATAAACTATTGTTTTATTGACCATGTTGGCTAATTTATATCTCTTTAATGTTTCTGATATAAAAAATGCATTTGTGTGGTTTTTGTGTTTGTATAAGCTCAGCAGATCCTGCCCAGGTGTCCTGCAGTGACCCACAATACCAGAAAGACAAAAGGAGAGACTTTGGAGTGTTTAAGTAACTTTTTTGTTTTTTCTTGTTGCTTATTGCTATTTCTGCCTAAACGCTCATTTTCTGGTGTTTATTGCTTCTCAGAATGTTCATTTTACACTGAAATAGCATGTATTTGTGCCTGCACTTTAAAATTCATTTTTGTTGTAAATTGTATTTTTAACTGTTACTGGCATCCCACTCAACTGTGGCAGCCATTACTGCACTATAACAGTGTTTTTGCATTTGTTTCTACTGTTTTCTTGAAAAAAACAAAAATAAAATTGCTATTTTCCCACCTTACTAACCTAGAAAAGTCCAGTTTCAGATACCTGCTGATACCTGTACTGTGTTTAAGCTTCTGTGTTTGGCCACGCCTTACTTGGCAAAAAGAAAGTTTCTTTGCTTACCAGTGAGAGTGGGGAGCACTGAACAGCCTACTTGCCCTTGGAGGAGTGTTTTTTGCCCAGAAACTGTAGTTGTATTGGCCATTTTGGGCTAATTTTTATCTCTTTAATTTTTTTGATATAAAAAATGCATTTGCACAGTTTTTGTGTTTGTATAAGCTCAGCAGATCTACCCAGGTGTCCTGCAGAGACCTACCCTGCCCGAAAGACAAAAGGAAAGACTTTGGAGTGTTTAAGTACCTTTTTTTTTCTTATTGCTTATTGTTATTTCTGCCTAAATGCTCGTTTTCTGGTGTTTATTGCTTCTCAAAACAGTCATTTTACACTGAAATTGCATTTATTTGTGCCCACACTTTAAAATTTTTTTTTTTTGTAAATTGTATTTTTAACTGTTACTGGCTTCCCACTCAGGAGTGACAGCCATTACTGCAGTATAAAAGTGTTTTTGCATTTGTTTCTAAAGTTTTCTTGAAAAAAAAATCTTGCTATTTTCCCATCTTACTAAGCTGGAAAAGTCCAGTTTCAGATACCTGCTGATACCTGGATTGTGTTTAAGCTTCTGTGTTTGGCCATACCTTACTTGGGCAAAAAGGAAGCTTCTTTTTTCACCAGTGAGAATGGGAAGCTCTGAACAGCCTGCTTGCCCTTGGAAGAGTGGTTTCTGCCCAGAAACTGTAGTTTTAATGGCCATTTTGGGCTAATTTCTATCTCTTTAATCTTTCTGATGCAAAAAACACATTTGCACTGTTTTTTGTTTGTATAAGTTCAGCAGATCCTACCCAGGTGTCCCGCAGAGACCTACAACACTAGAGAGACAAAAGGAGAGACTTTGGATTGTTTAAGTACAATTTTTTTTTTGGTTGCTTATTGCTATTTTCACCTTAATGCTCATGTTCTGGTGTTTATTGCTTCTCAGAATGCTCATTTTACACTGAAATTGAATTTATTTGTGCCTGCACTTTAAAATTTGTTTTTTGTTGTAAATTGTATTTTAACTGTTACTGGCTTCCCACTCAAGTGCGACAGCCATTACTGCACTATAAAAGTGTTTTTGCATTTGTTTTTACTGTTTTCTTGAAAAAAAAAACAAAAAACTCTTCCTATTTTCCTGCCTTACTAAGCTAGAAAAGTCCAGTTTCAGATACCTGCTGATACCTGGACTGTGTTTAAGCTTCTGTGTTTGGCCACGCCTTATTTGGGCAAAAAGTAAGCTTTTTTCACCATTGAGAGTGGGAAGCTGTAAACAGCCTACTTGCCCTTGGAGGCGTGGTTTCTTCCCAGAACCTGTAGTTTTATTGGCCATTTTGGGCTACTTTATATCTCTTTAATCTTTCTGATATAAAAAATGCATTTGCACTGTTTTTGTGTTTGTATAAGCTCAGCAGATCCTACCCAGGTGTCCTGCAAAGATCTACAATGCCAGAGAGACAAAATGAGAGACTTTGGAGTGTTTAAGTACCATTTTTTTGTTTTATTTTTTGGTTGCTTATTGCTATTTCTGCCTATGCTCTCGTTTTCTGGTGTTTATTGCTTTTCAGAATGCTCATTTTACACTGAAATTGCATTTATTTGTGCCTGCACTTTAAAATTTGTTTTTGTTGTAAATTGTATTTTTACCTGTTACTGGCTTCCCACTCAAGTGCAACAGCCATTACTGCACTATTAAAGTATTGTTGCATTTCTTTCTACTGTTTTCTTGAAAAAAACAAAAAAACAAAAAAAAAAAAAGCTATTTTCCCACCTTAGTAACCTAGAAAAGTCCAGTTTCAGATACCTGCTGATACCTGGACTGTGTTTAAGCTTCTGTGTTTGGCCATACCTTACTTGGGCAAAAAGGAAGTTTCTTTGTTCACCAGTGAGAGTGGGGAGCTCTGAAAAGCCTACCTGCCCTTGGAGGAGTGGTTTCTGCCCAGAAACTTTAGTTTTATTGACCATTTTGGGCTAATTTCTATATCTTTAATCTTTTTGATATAAAAAACGCATTTGCGCAGCTTTTGTGTTTGTATAAGCTCAGCAGATCCTGCCCAGGTATCCTGCAGAGACCTACAATGCCAGAGAGACAAAAAGAAAGACTTTGGAGTGTTTAAGTACTTTTTTTTGTTTTTTCTTGTTGCTTATTGCTATTTCTGCCTAAACGCTCATTTTCTGGTATTTATTGGTTATCAGAACGCTCATTTTGCACTGAAGTTGCGTTTATTTGTGCCTGCACTTTAAGATTTGTTTTTGTTGTAAATTGTATTTTTAAATGGTACTGGCTTCCCACTCAAGTGTGACAGCCATTACTGCACTGTAAAATTGTTTTTGCATTTGTTTCAGATATCTGCTGATACCTGGACTGTGTTTAAATTTCTGTGTTTGGCCATACCTTACTTGGGCAAAAAGGAAGTTTCTTTGCTCACCAGTGAGAGCAGGGAGCTCTGAACAGCCTACCTGCCCTTGGATGGGTGGTTTCTGAGCAGACATTTTAGTTTTATTTGCTATTCTGGGCTAATTTCTATCTCTTTAACCTTTCTAATATAAAAACCGAATTTGCATGGCTTTTGTGTTTGTATAAGCTCACCAGTTCCTGCCCAGGTGTGCTGTAGAGACTTACAATGCCTGAAAGACAAAAGGAGAGACTTTGGAGTATTTAAGTACCATTTGTTTTTTGTTTTTTCTTGTTGCTTATTGCTATTTCTGCCTAAATGCTCATTTTCTGGTGTTTATTGCTTCTCAGAATGCTCATTTGACACAGAAATAGCATGTATTTGTGCCTGCACTTTAAAATTCATTTTTGTTGTAAATTGTATTTTTAACTGTTACTGGCTTCCCACTCAAGTGCAACAGCCATTACTGCACTATAAAAGTATTTTTGCATTTCTTTCTACTGTTTTCTTGAAAAAAACAAAAAAAAAAACAACAAAAAAGCTATTTTCCCACCTTAGTAAGCTAGAAAAGTCCAG
Organism: Protopterus annectens; assembly: GCF_019279795.1. Lineage (NCBI taxonomy): Eukaryota > Metazoa > Chordata > Ceratodontiformes > Protopteridae > Protopterus > Protopterus annectens. The sequence continues at coordinate 409,732,731 of NC_056741.1, forward strand.
TTTCAGATACCTGCTGATACCTGGACTGTGTTTAGCTTCTGTGTTTGGCCATACCTTACTTGGGCAAAAAGGAAGTTTCTTTGTTCACCAGTGAGAGTGGAGAGCTCTGAAAAGCCTACCTGCCCTTGGAGGAATGGTTTCTTCCCAGAAACTGTAGTTTTATTGACCATTTTGGGCTAATTTCTATACTAATCTTTTTGATATAAAAAACGCATTTGCACAGTTTTTGTGTTTGTATAAGCTCAGCAGATCCTGCCCAGGTATCCTGCAGAGACCTACAATGCCAGAGAGACAAAAAGAAAGACGTTGGAGTGTTTAAGTACCTTTTTTTCCTTGTTGCTTATTGCTATTTCCGCCTAAATGCTCGTTTTCTGGAGTTTATCGGTTCTCAGAACATTCATAGGTTCATAGGTTCATAGGTTCATACTAGGCTATCTGCCCTAGGGCATTTATAAGCCTAGCCAGAGTGTGTTTGGCTTTCACCACCCATTTTAAATTAATTTTGCTATGCCTTTTTTTGAGGTTAGTATACTGTGCCTCTGTCTAACAGTGGCACAGAAGTGATAGCCGGGGTAAACCTACAATCTCCCATCCACTCATCAAGATTCCTCTTGAAGAGAGTCAATGTGGGACTCTGCCTAACCTGGACTGGGATTTTATTCCAGAGTGAAGGGAGCCTCTGGGTTATGAATCTGTCCCTCCAGCATGTCCTATTTATTTCAGTGCTGAGGTTCAAGTCTCCCGAGCGTAGCTCGATGGGATTTGGATTTTCTGAGGTGCAGCATGTCCATTAATTCCAGGTTGGACATGGCTTTATACGTCAGGCACAGATCGCCTCTGAGCAGGTGGTATGCCACTGAGTAGAGCTGGAGTTTCTTTAACCGGGCAGCATATGGCATCTGTTTGAGCCCTTTGATCCTCTTGGTGAGGTACTTTTGGGGTCTTTCCAGTTGCTGCAGGTGTCTGGTAAGGTACATCCCAAAAGGGGCATTGTACTCAATTATGGGCCTGATGAGGGATGAGTAAAGAGGCATGATGACCTCCCCTGATCTAGATGTGAATCCCTTCACGATTAGGTGGGTTATATAAAATGTTTTTCTAAGCACTTTGGCCACGTGGTTGTCAAATGAGAGATTGCTATCAAGTTGGGTCCCTAGGTCCCTAATGACTTCTTCTGTACTTAATGGATTACCACCTATGTGGTAATTTGTGGGCACTTTGTTTTTGCCAAAGGGGATGACTATACACTTTTTGACGTTTAGCTTGAGGCCATGGCTCTGGCACCAGTTGTCTGTTTCTATGAGGCCCTTTTGGAGGATGCTTGTGTCGGCTGGAGAGTCGATTATGGCGCCCAGTTTGCAGTCATCTGCGAACTTGGTCAGCCACAGTCCTTCCGTGTTGGCCTGTACCGCTGAGAAATATATACCGAACAAGAGAGGTCCCAGGACTGAGCCTTGTGGGATGCCACTTGTAACTAGTTTGGAGTCTGACATGGCTCCAGCAATTCTAACTATGTGGGTTCTGTCCTTGAGCCAGTTTGCAACCCATCTAGTGACATAGGGGTTTATATTTAAGCTGGTGAGCTTATCTATAATGCCCAAGTGGGGTATTGTATCGAAGGCTTTTGCGAGGTCCAGGTAGGCTGTGTGGACCACCTTCCCCTCGTCAATGGCCTTGGTGACTGTTTCAAAGAAATCGACCAGGTTTAAGAGGCAGGATCTGCCCTTAACAAAGCCAAACTGGGTAGGATCCAGTGTCTGTAGGTCCCCAATATTTTTATTTATGAGGTCCATGATGATCCTTTCCATAGCTTTGCAGACCAAGCTAGTCAGGCTTATGGGGCGATAGTTTCCAGGATCCATTGAGGCACCACCTTTGTGGAGAGGGACCACTGTTGCTGCACGCCACTCTTTGGGTACATATCCTGTAGTAAGGCTAAGATTGAACAGTAGTTTTATGTTTGGGTTTAGCTCTTCTTGGAGTTCATGTAGGACGCAGCGGGGTCACCATCTGGTCCCATTGATGCTGTGTTTTTTGCTTTGGAGAGGGTGGCTCTTACCTGAGCATCTGAGATGTCAGGGGGGCAGCACTCTGTTGGGATAGATGTTTGCCCTTTTGGTGGGGAGGGGGGGGAGAAGTTTGCACTGAACCTGTCAGCTAGGATGTTGGCAATGTCTGTGGGCTCGGTGTATTTTTGTCATTTTGGACTAATTCTGAGCATATCTGGGAATTCCCACTCAGGTTCCTAACATAACTAAAGAAAGCCTTGTGATTATCCTTAGTCTCCTGTGCAATTTTTCTCTTGAAGCTGGCCTCAGACGATTTTATGAGTGCCCGTAGTTTTTTGCTAATACTGATCAGAGATGCCTTCCCTTTTTGGGATTTTGCTCTATCATGTAGTAGCTTCCTCCTTCTATTGTATAGTTTGTTTATGGCTGGGGTCCACCAGACAGGACGTCTGCCTTTGGAGGATTGGGTCTTGGTTTTATTTGGGATTGCATGATCCATGCATTCCTGAAGGTGTTCATAGAATGTGTTTATAAAGGATTCTGCGGTCTGGGCTGTATTTTCCAGAGGCGGGGCTTTGAAGGATTTCGCCGGTTTTGAGGCGTGTGAAATTTGCTTTAGAGAAGTTTTTCACTGTGGTTTTCTGGGCAGGGGGTGGGGTCGGGATGTGAATATCCAGTGAGATTAGTTTATGGTCTGATCTTACCAGTGAGGGATACACTTCTGGTCTGGAGCATAGTGTCCCAATGTTGGTGATGATCAGGTCCAGTATGTTTTCCCCTCTTATGGGAGTGGTAACAAGTTGTTCCATAGCATTTGAGTTTATAAATTCTAGGAACCTTTGGGCTAGGGTGTTGGAGCTAGAGTAATGCTCCCAGTCTATGTTTGGGTAGTTGAAGTTGCCCAATATAATGGTGTTTGGAGAGACCTTCATATTTTCCAGTATTCTCAAGAAGGCCGAGTGGGGTTCCTGTGTTTGGGAGGGTGGTCTGTAGCAGGTTATAAACTGGAAGGCAGTTTTACCCACAGTTAGTAGCACATGGATAGTCTCTGATGCTTCGTGCTGTGCCACCAACCTGGAGGTGTAGGTATCTTTGACGAATATTGATACTCCCCCTCCTTTTGTGGTTCGGTCCAAGTTTTGGGGCCGAAAAGCATGGTATGAGGAATAACCTGTTAGTGCTGGGGTGATCTCGGGTGCCTTGAACCAGGTTTCTGTTACTTCACAGATATCAATATTCTCCATGCTAAGGAGAGTTTCGAGTGCATGCATCTTGAGGTTTAGACTTCTGGCGTTGAGTAGCATGACTCTTAGTTTCTTATCCTTTGTGATACCTATGGAGGTGGGTTTGTCTTTTGAGCCTTGCCTAAAAAAGACACTATGGGGGTAGCAAGAGCCTTTGCCAATATCCGGAAGCCCTGGGTGACAGGTGCAAGCCGTCCCTAGTGAAGCATCATGGCTTGTCGAGCATGTCATCCCAGGCTGACAGGCATTGGATCCCCTTTGAATGACACCAACACTTAAGCCAATTGTTGAAATTGATCATCTTGTCTTCATATTGTGGCATCATTCTTGGTGAGGGTAAGATGCTACTCAAGGTCAGGGTCATACCGGCCTGGGCTACATGCTCAGGGAGCTCCTCTATGTCTCTTTTCATGTAGTCCAGGGAGGTACGTCTCAGGTCATTCACACCAGCATGGACAATGACTGAGTCATATTTGTACTTGCCTTGGAGTGACCTGAGTGCTTGTGTTATGTGGCGGATCCTAGCGCCTGACAGGCAGCTCACCGTGACCTTCTCCTTGTTCAGCCTGGTGAGTGGGACGTCAGTGTGCCTGATGATAGAGTCACCTATTACAAGTGTATCAGGTGTGTTGTTTAGCCTTAAGGGCTGTGACTGTTCGGCACACTGGCTTTGTGAGCTATGTGTTGCACTTGTTTTGTTTTGGGGTAGCGGTTGCTTGGGTGTCTGCTTTGGAGGTCTCTGCTGCTTAGGAAGATTTTTATTTAGAGCCTCTGAGTATGTTTTTGTGTGTTTATGTGTTTGGTTTGTTGTCGTGGTAGGTCTATGTGAGACTGGAATTGTAGTGAGTGTGGTTTCCTTCTCCTCCTGACTGGTTACGCCAGTACTGAGTTGAGAGAGCTTAGCCTCCAGTTTGGCTATATGGTTGCATCTCTCACATGTGTTGGAATTTGTTGGGAGGAGGAGAGGGTTGTCTGTGTACATGAGGCAGTTGTAACATTGCCTCAAGATTCCCAGATTCACCAGCTGGACCGGAGAGGAGATTGACAACTGACCTTTGGACATGCTAGAATAGTATTGAGAATTCCTTTATAATTGAAAAAAGGGGCCAATGGGGAAAAATGTACTCAAGGGAGTTTGTGAGGGTGTAGTGCTTTTAATTTTTAGAGCTGACTTATATAATTGCTTTAGTGAGCAAGTGCCAGGTAAATTAAATGCAATGTGTTACATGTAACTTAAATGCAAAAATGACAAACAGTAACTTTCTTTCAAGTGAAACAAGGAAATAAGTACAGTAAGCAATGCAGATATCACTAGGGATCCACAGAAGTGCTAAAAGGCTGTGTTTTAGGTGGAATTAGCGTTTCAGGGAAATAAACAAACAACAAGCATACAAACAAAGCTAGATTCAGCAGGCCTGGATCTAGTCTATGCTACAGCAAACAAGGTGTACCAATCTCAGTAAGAAGCAGTTAGAATATGCAGGCACTATAAGCCTTTAACCAGAAATTCCCTTCTCAGAAGGGCAGAGTCCAGCCTCTCCTCCCACAAGAGTGCAGACCACAATCCTTCTTAACGTAAAATAACTGGCCTGAAGCCCAAGTGCTTAAACCAGAACTAATACACTTTTAGAATAACAAACACTGAGCTCTCAATCAGCAGTTCCCGGCTTAGAAGGATGTAAGCTACCTGTCCTGCCACCACAGTGCAGGCCACAAACCTTCCTAATGTAAAACAACTGGTCTGAAGCCCAAGTGCTTAATCCAAAAGACTTAGAAATGATAGCCACACTTTAATCAAGTTACTACCAGCAGTAATAAATACAACTGAATACTTTAAAGAATGCCTGGATTAGTGCTCAAGTTATACAAACAAAGCTAGATTCAGCAGGCCTGGATCTAGTCTATGCTACAGCAAACAAGGTGTATGAATTTCAGTAAGAAACAGTTCAAATATGCAGGCACTATAAGCTTTAACCAGAAATTCCCAGCTCAGAAGGAAAGAGTCCAGCCTCTCCTCCCACAAGAGTGCAGAACACAAACCCTCTTAATGTAAAATAACTGGCCTCAAGCCCAAGTGCTTAAACCAGAATTAATACACTTTTAGAATAACAGACACTGAGCCCTCAATCAGCAGTTCCCAACTTAGAAGGATGTAAGCTACCTGTTCTACCCCTACAGTGCAGACAACAAACCTTCTTAATGTAAAACTGGTCTGAAGCCCAGGTGCTTAAACTAAAAGGCTTAGAATGAGTTACACCAAACAGTAATAAATACAACTGAGTACTTTTAAGATGACGCAAAAGCAAAATAAAGTAGGAAAAAACACAAATACAGTAAAAGCAGATACATTTTTTTTTTTTTTTTTTGTGGAAAGAGAGAAAGGAAAGAGAGAAAGGAGTAGCAGAAACTAAGCTGATTGGCCTTCTCAAATGCTCTCCCTGTACTGGGTAGAATGAGGTAATGACACTAGACTGGGAGGAGGGTCCCAGATCAAATTTACACTAGGGGCGGGCAACTGCAAAGCCACCAACTATAAAAACACTATACCAACAGGTAGGGAGGGTGGGAAACAAACTGCAGAAATGTTACTCACAGCTGAAAAGCAGCAGTGAGCCTTTAAATGAAAGTTTTAAACAGCTGAAGGAGCCACTAGAAAAAAGAGTTTAACTGCAACAAGTTATCATAAACAAACAACCCAACAGATGCTTAATAAGAGTGGACAATTTCCAGTTAATACCTCACACACAGTGAAACTAGCTAGAAAAATACACAGTACACAAAGTGCTATAAACAACAAAGAAATAAAGAACAAAATAAACAAAAAACAGGATACTTAATGTTATATATTATAGCTCCGAGTTTGCTGAGTGTCCTTCCTTCCTTCGATTAGCTCACTGTAAAATGGCAGAACACTCACAACTGAGCTTCTTAAGTAACAGAAAGTTGAAACCTGAGACAGCTTTTAAGAAAGAAATCTCAAAAGAACCAATGAGGTGCTTAGTCTAAGCTGTAGTCCAGGAGACCTCAGGCAGCCAATGACCTCAAACAATTCTCTCTCACTGAAATGCCTGATGGCTTTGGCTAAAACAAGATGTCCCTGAATTATGTGCTCAGACACACAGCCTCCACAAACACTAGGCCCAAATACAAGCCTGAATATGGAAATGCTACAAATATCCCCACTACTTAGAACAAACTGCAGAAATGTTACTCACAGCTGAAAAGCAGCAGTGAGCCTTTAAATGAAAGTTTTAAACAGCTAAAGGAGCCACTAGAGAAAAGAGTTTAACTGCAACAAGTTATCATAAACAAACAACCCAACAGATGCTTAATACGAGTGGACAATTTCCAGTTAATACCTCACACACAGTGAAACTAGCTAGAAAAAATACACAGTACACAAAGTGCTATAAACAACAAAGAAATAAAGAACAAAATAAACAAAAAACAGGATACTTAATGTTATATATTATAGCTCCGAGTTTGCTGAGTGTCCTTCCTTCGATTAGCTCACTGTAAAATGAGTGTCCTTCCTTCGATTAGCTCACTGTAACACAGCTTTCATCAGTAGAGTAACACTGAAATAAATTCATTTTACATTGAAGTTGCATTTATTTGTGCCTGCACTTTAAAATTTGTTTTTGTTTTAAATTGTATTTTTAAATGGTACTGGCTTCCCACTCAAGTGTGACAGCCATTACTGCACTGTAAAATTGTTTTTGCATTTGTTTCTACTGTTCTCTTGAAAAAAAAAACAAAAAAACAAAAAAAAATCTTGCTATTTTTCCACCTTACTAAGCTAGAAAAATCCAGTTTCAGATACCTGCTGATACCAAGACCATGTTTACGCTTCTCTGTTTGGCCATACCTTACTTGGGCAAAAAGGAAGTTTCTTTGTTCACCAGTGAGAGCGGGGAGCTCTGAACAGCCTACCTGCCTTTGGATGGGTGGTTTCTGAGCAGAAATTTTAGGTTTATTTGCTATTCTGGGCTAATTTCTATCTCTTTAATCCTTCTAATATAAAAATCACATTTGCATGCCTTTTGTGTTTGTATAAGCTCAGCAGTTCCTGCCCAGGTGTCCTGCATAGACCTACAATGCCAGAGAGACAAAAGTAGAGACTTTGGAGTGTTTAAGTACCATTTTTTTGGTATTTATTGTTGCTTATTAGTATTTCTGCCTAAACACTCATTTTCTGGCATTTAATGATTTTCAGAATGCTCATTTTACACTAAAATTGCATTTATTTGTGCCTGCACGTTAAACTTAGTTTTTGTTGTAAATTGTATTTTTAACGATAACTGGCTTCCCACTCATTTGCCATTACTGCACTATAAAAGTGTTTATTCATTTGTTTCTACTGTTTTCTTGACAAAAAAACCCCCAAAACAAAAAACTTGATATTTTCCAGCCTTACTAAGCTAGAAAAGTCCAATTTCAGATACCTGCTGATACCTGGACTGTGTTAAAGCTTCTGTGTTTCGCCATACCTTACTTGGGGAAAAAGGACGTTTCTTTGTTCACCAGCAAGAGTGGGGAGCTCTGAACAACCTACCTGTCCTTGGAAGAGTGGTTTCTGCCCATAAACTATTGTTTTATTGACCATGTTGGCTAATTTATATCTCTTTAATGTTTCTGATATAAAAAATGCATTTGTGTGTTTTTTGTGTTTGTATAAGCTCAGCAGATCCTGCCCAGGTGTCCTGCAGTGACCCACAATACCAGAAAGACAAAAGGAGAGACTTTGGAGTGTTTAAGTAACTTTTTTGTTTTTTCTTGTTGCTTATTGCTATTTCTGCCTAAACGCTCATTTTCTGGTGTTTATTGCTTCTCAGAATGTTCATTTTACACTGAAATAGCATGTATTTGTGCCTGCACTTTAAAATTCATTTTTGTTGTAAATTGTATTTTTAACTGTTACTGGCATCCCACTCAAGTGTGGCAGCCATTACTGCACTATAACAGTGTTTTTGCATTTGTTTCTACTGTTTTCTTGAAAAAAAACAAAAATAAAATTGCTATTTTCCCACCTTACTAACCTAGAAAAGTCCAGTTTCAGATACCTGCTGATACCTGTACTGTGTTTAAGCTTCTGTGTTTGGCCACGCCTTACTTGGCAAAAAGAAAGTTTCTTTGCTTACCAGTGAGAGTGGGGAGCACTGAACAGCCTACTTGCCCTTGGAGGAGTGTTTTTTGCCCAGAAACTGTAGTTGTATTGGCCATTTTGGGCTAATTTTTATCTCTTTAATCTTTTTGATATAAAAAATGCATTTGCACAGTTTTTGTGTTTGTATAAGCTCAGCAGATCTACCCAGGTGTCCTGCAGAGACCTACCCTGCCCGAAAGACAAAAGGAAAGACTTTGGAGTGTTTAAGTACCTTTTTTTTTCTTATTGCTTATTGTTATTTCTGCCTAAATGCTCGTTTTCTGGTGTTTATTGCTTCTCAAAACAGTCATTTTACACTGAAATTGCATTTATTTGTGCCCACACTTTAAAATTTTTTTTTTTTGTAAATTGTATTTTTAACTGTTACTGGCTTCCCACTCAGGAGTGACAGCCATTACTGCAGTATAAAAGTGTTTTTGCATTTGTTTCTAAAGTTTTCTTGAAAAAAAAATCTTGCTATTTTCCCATCTTACTAAGCTGGAAAAGTCCAGTTTCAGATACCTGCTGATACCTGGATTGTGTTTAAGCTTCTGTGTTTGGCCATACCTTACTTGGGCAAAAAGGAAGCTTCTTTTTTCACCAGTGAGAATGGGAAGCTCTGAACAGCCTGCTTGCCCTTGGAAGAGTGGTTTCTGCCCAGAAACTGTAGTTTTAATGGCCATTTTGGGCTAATTTCTATCTCTTTAATCTTTCTGATGCAAAAAACACATTTGCACTGTTTTTTGTTTGTATAAGTTCAGCAGATCCTACCCAGGTGTCCCGCAGAGACCTACAACACTAGAGAGACAAAAGGAGAGACTTTGGATTGTTTAAGTACAATTTTTTTTTGGTTGCTTATTGCTATTTTCACCTTAATGCTCATGTTCTGGTGTTTATTGCTTCTCAGAATGCTCATTTTACACTGAAATTGAATTTATTTGTGCCTGCAGTTTAAAATTTGTTTTTTGTTGTAAATTGTATTTTAACTGTTACTGGCTTCCCACTCAAGTGGGACAGCCATTACTGCACTATAAAAGTGTTTTTGCATTTGTTTTTACTGTTTTCTTGAAAAAAACAAAAAACTCTTGCTATTTTCCTGCCTTACTAAGCTAGAAAAGTCCAGTTTCAGATACCTGCTGATACCTGGACTGTGTTTAAGCTTCTGTGTTTGGCCACGCCTTATTTGGGCAAAAAGTAAGCTTTTTTCACCATTGAGAGTGGGAAGCTGTAAACAGCCTACTTGCCCTTGGAGGAGTGGTTTCTTCCCAGAACCTGTAGTTTTACTGGCCATTTTGGGCTACTTTATATCTCTTTAATCTTTCTGATATAAAAAATGCATTTGCACTGTTTTTGTGTTTGTATAAGCTCAGCAGATCCTACCCAGGTGTCCTGCAAAGATCTACAATGCCAGAGAGACAAAATGAGAGACTTTGGAGTGTTTAAGTACCATTTTTTTGTTTTATTTTTTGGTTGCTTATTGCTATTTCTGCCTATGCTCTCGTTTTCTGGTGTTTATTGCTTTTCAGAATGCTCATTTTACACTGAAATTGCATTTATTTGTGCCTGCACTTTAAAATTTGTTTTTGTTGTAAATTGTATTTTTACCTGTTACTGGCTTCCCACTCAAGTGCAACAGCCATTACTGCACTATTAAAGTATTGTTGCATTTCTTTCTACTGTTTTCTTGAAAAAAACAAAAAAACAAAAAAAAAAGCTATTTTCCCACCTTAGTAACCTAGAAAAGTCCAGTTTCAGATACCTGCTGATACCTGGACTGTGTTTAAGCTTCTGTGTTTGGCCATACCTTACTTGGGCAAAAAGGAAGTTTCTTTGTTCACCAGTGAGAGTGGGGAGCTCTGAAAAGCCTACCTGCCCTTGGAGGAGTGGTTTCTGCCCAGAAACTTTAGTTTTATTGACCATTTTGGGCTAATTTCTATATCTTTAATCTTTTTGATATAAAAAACGCATTTGCGCAGTTTTTGTGTTTGTATAAGCTCAGCAGATCCTGCCCAGGTATCCTGCAGAGACCTACAATGCCAGAGAGACAAAAAGAAAGACTTTGGAGTGTTTAAGTACTTTTTTTTCTTGTTGCTTATTGCTATTTCCGCCTAAACGCTCGTTTTCTGGAGTTTATCGGTTCTCAGAACATTCATTTTACATTGAAGTTGCATTTATTTGTGCCTGCACTTTAAAATTTGTTTTTGTTTTAAATTGTATTTTTAAATGGTAATGGCTTCCCACTCAAGTGTGACAGCCATTACTGCACTGTAAAATTGTTTTTGCATTTGTTTCTACTGTTCTCTTGAAAAAAAAAATCTTGCTATTTTTCCACCTTACTAAGCTAGAAAAGTCCAGTTTCAGATACCTGCTGATACCTGGACTGTGTTTAAGCTTCTGTGTTTGGCCATACCTTACTTGGGCAAAAAGGAAGTTTCTTTGTTCACCAGTGAGAGTTGGGAGTGCTGAACAGCCTACTTGCCCTTGGAGGAGTGGTTTTTGCCCAGAAACTGTAGTTTTATTGCCCATTTTGGGCTAATTTTTATCTCTTTAATCTTTTTGATATAAAAAATGCATTTGCACAGTTTTTGTGTTTGTATAAGCTCAGCAGATCTACCCAGGTGTCCTGCAGAGACCTACCATGCCCGAAAGACAAAAGGAAAGACTTTGGAGTGTTTCAATACTTTTTTTTCTTATTGCTTATTGTTATTTCTACCTTATTGCTTCTCAAAACACTCATTTTACACTGAAATTGCATTTATTTGTGCCTGCACTTTAAAATTTTTTTTTTTTTTTTTTTTTTTTTTTTTTTTTGTAAATTGTATTTTTAACTGTTACTGGCTTCCCACTGAGGAGTGACAGCCATTACTGCAGTATAAAAGTGTTTTTGCATTTGTTTCTAACATTTTCTTGAAAAAAAAAATCTTGCTATTTTCCCATCTTACTAAGCTGGAAAAGTCCAGTTTCAAATACCTGCTGATACCTGGACTGTGTTTAAGCTTCTGTGTTTGGCCATATCTTACTTGGGCAAAAAGGAAGCTTCTTTTTTCACCAGTGAGAATGGGAAGCTCTGAACAGCCTACTTGCCCTTGGAAGAGTGGTTCCTGCCCAGAAACTGTAGTTTTAATGGCCATTTTGGGCTAATTTCTATCTCTTTAATCTTTCTGGCATAAAATATGCATTTGCGTGGTTTATGTGTTTGTATAAGCTCAGCAGATCCTATCCAGGTGTCCTGCAGAGACCTACAACGCTAGAGAGACAAAAGGAGAGACTTTGGATTAAGTACAATTTTTTTTTGGTTGCTTATTGCTATTTTCACCTTAATGCTCATGTTCTGGTGTTTATTGCTTCTCAGAATGCTCATTTTACACTGAAATTGAATTTATTTGTGCCTGCACTTTAAAATTAGTTTTTTTGTTGTAAATTGTATTTTTAACTGTTACTGGCTTCCCACTCAAGTGGGACAGCCATTACTGCACTATAAAAGTGTTTTTGCATTTGTTTTTACCGTTTTCTTGAAAAAAAAAACTCTCGCTATTTTCCTGCCTTACTAAGCTAGAAAAGTCCAGTTTCAGATACCTGCTGATACCTGGACTGTGTTTAAGCTTCTGTGTTTGGCCACGCCTTATTTGGGCAAAAAGGAAGCTTTTTTCACCATTGAGAGTGGAAAGCTGTGAACAGCTTAGAAATGCCAGAGAGACAAAAGTAGAGACTTTGGAGTGTTTAAGTACCATTTTTTTTGTTTTTATTGTTGCTTATTAGTATTTCTGCCTAAACACTCATTTTCTGGCATTTAATGATTTTCAGAATGCTCATTTTACACTAAAATTGCATTTATTTGTGCCTGCATATTAAAATTAGTTTTTGCTGTAAATTGTATTTTTAACCATAACTGGCTTCCCACTCCAGTGCGACAGCCATTACTGCACTATAAAAGTGTTTATTCATTTGTTTCTACTGTTTTCTTGAAACCCCCCCAAAAAAACAAAAAACTTGCTATTTTCCAGCCTTACTAAGCTAGAAAAGTCCAGTTTCAGATATCTGCTGATACCTGGACTGTGTTTAAGCTTCTGTGTTTCGCCATACCTTACTTGGGGGAAAAGGACATTTCTTTGTTCACCAGCAAGAGTGGGGAGCTCTGAACAGCCTACCTGCCCTTGGAAGAGTGGTTTCTGCCCATAAACTGTAGTTTTATTGACCATGTTGGCTAATTTCTATCTCTTTAATCTTTCTGATATAAAAAATGCATTTGCATGGTTTTTGTGTTTGTATAAGCTCAGCAGATCCTGCCCAGGTGTCCTGCAGTGACCCACAATACCAGAGAGACAAAGGAAAGACTTTGGAGTGTTTAAGTAACTTTTTTGTTTTTTTCTTGTTGCTTATTGCTATTTCTGCCTAAACACTTGTTTTCTGGTGTTTATTACTTCTCAGAATGCTCATTTTACACTGAAATAGCATGTATTTGTGCCTGCACTTTAAAATTCATTTTTGTTGTAAATTGTATTTTTAACTGTTACTGGCATCCCACTCAAGTGTGACAGCCATTACTGCACTATAAAAGTGTTTTTGCATTTGTTTCTACTGTTTTCTTGAAAAAAACAAAAATAAAATTGCTATTTTCCCACCTTACTAAGCTAGAAAAGTCCAGTTTCAGATACCTGCTGATACCTGGACTGTGTTTAAGCTTCTGTGTTTGGTCATACCTTACTTGGGCAAAAAGGAAGTTTCTTTGTTCACCAATGAGAGTTGGGAGTGCTGAACAGCCTGCTTCCCCTTGGAGGAGTGGTTTTTGCCCAGAAACTGTAGTTTTATTGGCAGTTTTGGGCTAAGTTTTATCTCTTTAATCTTTTTGATATAAAAAATGCATTTGCACAGTTTTTGTGTTTGTATAAGCTCAGCAGATCTACCCAGGTGTCCTGCAGAGACCTACCATGCCCGAAAGACAAAAGGAAAGACTTTGGAGTGTTTAAGTACCTTTTTTTTTCTTATTGCTTATTGTTATTTCCGCTTAAACGCTCGTTTTCTGGTGTTTATTGCTTCTCAAAACACTCATTTTACACTGAAATTGCATTTATTTGTGCCTGCACTTAAAATTTTTTTTTTTTTTGTAAATTGTATTTTTAACTGTTACTGGCTTCCCACTCAGGAGTGACAGCCATTACTGCAGTATAAAAGTGTTTTTACATTTGTTTCTAAAGTTTTCTTGAAAAAAAAATCTTGCTATTTTCCCATCTTACTAAGCTGGAAAAGTCCAGTTTCAGATACCTGCTGATACCTGGACTGTGTTTAAGCTTCTGTGTTTGGCCATACCTTACTTGGGCAAAAAGGAAGCTTCTTTTTTCACCAGTGAGAATGGGAAGCTCTGAACAGCCTACTTACCTTTGGAAGAGTGGTTTCTGCCCAGAAACTGTAGTTTTAATGACCATTTTGGACTAATTTCTATCTCTTTAATCTTTCTGTTTGTATAAGCTCAGCAGATCCTATCCAGGTGTCCTGCAGAGACCTACAATGTTAGAGAGACAAAGGGAGAGACTTTGGATTGTTTAAGTACAATTTTTTTTTGGTTGCTTATTGCTATTTTCACCTTAATGCTCGTGTTCTGGTGTTTATTGTTTCTCAGAATGCTCCTTTTACACTGAAATTGAATTTATTTGTGCCTGCACTTTAAAATTTGTTTTTTGTTGTAAATTGTATTTTTCACTGTTACTGGCTTCCCACTCAAGTGCGACAGCCATTACTGCACTATAAAAGTGTTTTTGCATTTGTTTTTACTGTTTTCTTGAAAAAAACAAAAAACTCTTGCTATTTTCCTGCCTTACTAAGCTAGAAAAGTCCAGTTTCAGATACCTGCTGATACCTGGACTGTGTTTAAGCTTCTGTGTTTGGCCACGCCTTATTTGGGCAAAAAGTAAGCTTTTTTCACCATTGAGAGTGGGAAGCTGTGACCAGCCTACTTGCCCTTGGAGGCGTGGTTTCTACCCAGAACCTGTAGTTTTATTGGCCATTTTGGGCTACTTTATATCTCTTTAATCTTTCTGATATAAAAAATGCATTTGCGCTGTTTTTGTGTTTGTATAAGCTCAGCAGATCCTGCCCAGGTGTCCTGCAAAGATCTACAATGCCAGAGAGACAAAATGAGAGACTTTGGAGTGTTTAAGTACCATTTTTTGTTTTATTTTTTGGTTGTTTATTGCTATTTCCACCTATACTCTCATTTTCTGGTGTTTATTGCTTCTCAGAATGCTCATTTTACACTGAAATTGAATTTATTTCTGCCTGCACTTTAAAATTCATTTTTGTTGTAAATTGTATTTTTAACTGTTACTGGCTTCCCACTCAAGTGCAACAGCCATTACTGCACTATAAAAGTGTTTTTGCATTTTGTTCTTCTGTTTTCTTGAAAAAAAACCAATAAAAGTCTATTTTCCCACCTTAATAAGCTAGCAGTTTCATACACCTGCTGATACCTGGACTGTGTTTAAGCTTCTGTGTTTGGCCATACCTTACTTGGGGAAAAGGAAGTTTCATTGTTCACCAGTGAGAGTGGGGAGCTCCGAAAAGCCTACCTGCCCTTCGAGGAGTGGTTTCCACCCAGAAAATATAGTTTTATTGGCCATTTTGGGCTAATTTCTATCTCTTTAATCTTTTTGATATAAAAAATGCATTTACGCGTTTTTTGTGTTTTTATAAGCTCAGTAGATCCTGCCCATGTATCCTGCAGAGATCTACAATGCCAGAGAGACAAAAGGAGAGACTTTGGAGTGTTTAAGTACCTTTTTTTGTTTTTTTTTTGTTGCTTATTGCTATTTCTGCCTAAACGCTCATTTTCTGGTGTTTATTGGTTCTCAGAACGCTCATTTTACACTGAAGTTGCATGCATTTATTTGTGCCTGCACTTTAAAATTTGTTTTTGTTGTAAATTGTATTTTTAAATGGTACTGGCTTCCCACTCAAGTGTGACAGCCATTACTGCAGTGTAAAATTGTTTTTGCATTTGTTTCTACTGTTTTCTTGAAAAAAAAAAGAAAAAAAAATCTTGCTATTTTCCCACCTTACTAAGCTAGAAAAGTCCAGTTTCAGATATCTGCTGATACCTGGACTCTGTTTAAGTTTCTGTGTTTGGCCATACCTTACTTGGGCAAAAAGGAAGTTTCTTTGTTCACCAGTGAGAACGGGGAGCTCTGAACAGCCTACCTGCCTTTGGATGGGTGGTTTCTGAGCAGAAATTTTAGGTTTATTTGCTATTCTAGGCTAATTTCTATCTCTTTAATCCTTCTAATATAAAAAACACATTTGCATGGCTTTTGTGTTTGTATAAGCTCAGCAGTTCCTGCCCAGGTGTCCTGCATAGACCTACAATGCCAGAGAGACAAAAGTAGAGACTTTGGAGTGTTTAAGTACCTTTTTTTGGTTTTTCTTGTTGTTTATTACTATTTCTGACTAAACGCTCATTTTCTGGCATTTACTGCTTTTCAGAATGCTCATTTTACACTAAAATTACATTTATTTGTGCCTGCACTTTAAAATTCCTTTTTGTTGTAAATTGCATTTTTAACTGTTACTGACTTCCCACTCAAGTGAGACAGCCATTACTGCACTATAAAAGTGTTTTTGCATTTGTTTCTGCTGTTTTCTTGAAAAAAAATCAAAAAACAAAAAAACTTGCTATTTTCCCACATTACTAAGCTAGAAAAGTCAAGTTTCAGATACCTGCTGATACCTGGACTGTGTTTAAGCTTCTGTGTTTCGCCATACCTTACTTGGGCAAAAAGGATGTTTCTTTGTTCACCAGTGAGAGTGGGGAGCTCTGAACAGCCTACCTGCCCTTGGAGGAGTGGTTTCTGCCCAGAAACTGTAGTTTTATTGACCATGTTGGCTAATTTCTATCTCTTTAATCTTTCTGATATAAAAATGCATTTGCGTGGTTTTTGTGTTTGTATAAGCTCAACAGATCCTGCCCAGGTGCCCTGCAGAGACCTACAATGCCGGAGAGACAAAAAAAGAGACTTTGGAGTGTTTAAGTACCATTTTTTTTTGGTTTTCCTTGTTGCTTATTGCTATTTATGCCTAAACACTAATTTTGTGGCATTTATTTCTTCTCAGAACGCTCATTTTACACTGAAATTGCATTTGTTTGTGTCTGCACTTTAAAATTCATTTTTTTGTAAATTGTATTTTTAACTTTTACTAGCTTCCAGCTCAAGTGCGACAGCCATTACTGCACTAGAAAAGTGTTTTTGCATTTCTTTCTACTGTTTTCTCAAAAAAACAAACAAAAAAAAAAAAACCCAAAAAACTTGCTATTTTCTCGCCTTACTAAGCTAGAAAAGTCGAGTTTCAGATTCCTGCTGATACCTGGACTGTGTTTGGCCATACCTTATTTGGGGAAAAAGGAAGTTTCTTTGTTCAACCGTGATAGTGGGGAGCACTGAACAGCCTACTTGCCCTTGGAGGAGTGGTTTCTGAGCAGAAACTTTACTTTTATTTGCCATTTTGGGCTATTTTCTCTTTAATCTTTCTAATATAAAAACCACATTTGTGTGGCTTTTGTGTTTGTATAAGCTCAGCAGATCCTGCCCAGGTGTCCTGCAGAGGCCTACAATGACAGAGAGACAAAAGGAGAGACTTTGGAGTGTTTAAGTACCATTTTTTTGTTTTATTTTTTGGTTGCTTATTGCTATTTCTGCCTATACTCTCGTTTTCTGGTGTTTATTGCTTCTCAGAATGCTCAGTTTACACTGAAATTGCATTTATTTCTGCCTGCACTTTAAAATTCGTTTTTGTTGTAAATTATATTTTTAACTGTTACTGGATTCCCACTCAAGTGCAACAGCCATTACTGCACTATAAAAGTGTTTTTGCATTTTGTTCTTCTGTTTTCTTGATAAAAAAAAACAAAAAAAAGTCTATTTTCCCACCTTACTAAGCTAGAAAAGTCCAGTTTCATACACCTGCTGATATCTGGACCATGTTTAAGCTTCTGTGTTTGGCCATACCTTACTTGGGCAAAAAGGAAGTTTCTTTGTTCACCAGTGAGAGTGGGGAGCTCTGAAAAGCCTACCTGCCCTGGGAGGAGTGGTTTCCGCCCAGAAAATGTAGTTTTATTGGCCATTTTGGGCTAATTTCTATCTCTTTAATCTTTTTGATATAAAAAACGCATTTACACATTTTTTGTGTTTTTATAAGCTCAGTAGATCCTGCCCAGGTGTCCTGCAGAGACCTACAATGCCAGAGAGACAAAAGGAGAGACTTTGGAGTGTTTAAGTACCTTTTTTTTGTTTTTTTCTTGTTGCTTATTGCTATTTATGCCTAAACGCTCATTTTCTGGTGTTTATTGTTTCTCAGAACGCTCATTTTACACTGACATTGCATTTATTTGTGCCTGCACTTTAAAATTTGTTTTTGTTGTAAATTGTATTTTTAAATGGTAATGGCTTCCCACTCAAGTGTGACAGCCAATACTGCACAGTAAAATTGTTTTTGCATTTGTTTCTACTGTTTTCTTGGAAAAAAAAAAGAAAAAAATATTGCTATTTTCCCACATTGTTCCCTTTTCAATTGTTTTTTTAAA